>NC_064867.1:35151225-35158131 GCF_024139225.1 Suncus etruscus | reverse complement strand
CTGGCCAGCTGCTTGTGATGCAAATGCCTTCCCACTGTGCTATCTCTTGGGCCCCTGATCTTTTCTATTCATCACACCTGGCAGTGCTTAGGGGGCGCTTCCCAGTGCTGGGATAGATGGCTCTGGGATCCAAACTGCCTGGAGTTAAACCCAGCTGGAGCTAGCAGCACAAGCTAGTCAAGACTCCCCAGACCCAAGGGGCTTTTTCTGCTATTAAAAATTGTTCTGGGAAAACCAGGGAGAGAGCTGGCGGCAGGCCTTTGCCTTGCATGCAGAAGGATGGTGTTTGAATCCCGGTATCTCATAGGTTCCCCCCCTCACCACACCCCAGAAGGCCAGGGGCGATTTGTGTGGAGAGACCAGGTGGAACCCATGAGCTTCCCCAGGTGTAGCCCAATAGGGAATTGCCCCGTACATATCCCGTTGGTCCAGTGAGCTACTGGGCTCTTGCAGTAGGCTGCGAGCAAGGTCTGGGTCAAAGCTGGTTCTCAGGCCAAGGCTGGGGCTGGGGCCGGGGCCAAGGTTGGTTCTAGGGCTAAAGCTGGTGCTGGGGCCAAGTCTAGAGCTGGGTCCAAATCTGGGGCTGGGACCAAGGCTGGTTCTCGGGCCACGGCTTGTGTTAGGGCCAAGGCTGGTTCTTGGGCCAGGCTGGTGGTGGGTCAAGTCTGGGGCTGGGGCCAAGTCTGCTGCTGGGGCCAAGGCGGATTCTCAGGCCACGGCTGGTGTTGGGTCTAAGTTTGGGGCTGGGGCCAAGTCTGGATCTGAGGACAAGGCAGGTTCTCGGGCCATGGCTGGCGTTGGGGCCAAGTCTGGGGCTGGGACCAAGGATGGTTTTTGGACCACAGCTGGTGTTGGGGCAAAGTTTGGGGCTGGTGCCAAGTCTGGAGCTGGGTCCAAGGCTGGTTCTTGAGCTAAGTGTGGTGCGGGGGCCAAGTCTGCAGCTGGGGCACAGGCTGGTTATCTGGCCATGGCTGGTGTTGGGGCCAAGTCTGGGGCTGGGACCAAGGGTGTTTCTCGGGCCACGGCTGGTGTTGGGACCAAGTCGGGAGAGGGAGAGAGTTAGTTGAGGATAAGAGAAAGTGGGGGGGGGGGCAGTCAGAGAGCACCAGAGGAAAGAGAAAGGCAGGAAGAACAACAGATCAACAAAAAGAGTCCAGCCAACGATTTTTGCAGTATTCTGGCAGCCAGCTTTCAGGAGTTTTAGGGGTTACTCCTGGCTCTGCACTCAGAATCACTCCAGGCTTGGGGGACCATCAGCAGGTGTGTCCCAAAAACCAAAAAGAAATAAAGAAAAACATTCAGGACAGAATAGTGATTCCCAACAGCTTCTGAGATTCCCTGGTTGGTGTTTGATAAAGCACCATGGCTAAGACTAAAATAGTCCGAGGACTCAGAATGGATAGCACAGTGGGAGGGAGGGAAGGAGGAGGACGGAATCAGGGAAGAAAAGGAGGGAGAAAGGAAAATCAGGCCAGGGTTGTACATAAAATGCCAGGCCTGAATTTCAACTAACTGTGGATAAGGGGGCGCCCGATAAGAGGTGGCTCACTGACCCCAAGGTTCTGCTCTAGAAGTTCCCACCCACCTCTAGAGGACAAAGCCTCAGCTGTCTAAGTTCTAGTGGCCCCCAGTAGGGGCCCTCTGTTTCTCTGACCAACACTGCATCCAAGGCCCCACCCCTTGCATGCTGGAGGGAGGACAGCTGGAAGGACCATCCCCTTGCATGTCCCTAGCCTGGATTGATTCCTGGCACCCCAGATAGTCTCCCAAGCACCGAGCCAGGCAATGTGTAATTTTCCAAAATGACAACTTGTAGGCCCCTGTATTCTCAACCTGGGACTCTGCCACAGGGGACGCAGTAACAATGCAGTTGACATCCAGGGGAACTGACCAGGGGCTAGTTCAGGAGGCTTAATCCAGCCTGGGCCCAACTCTGCTGCCACAAGCCCCAAAGTAGCCACTGTCCCCAGGGCTGTATCTTTTCTCCTTGGGTGCCTGGCAACTGCCTTTGAGACCCAGGGTGGGGGCAAAGGAGCTGGGTGGGGTGGTCCCAGGCCGACTCCCACCTCCACTTTACAGGCTGCACTGGGCTTGCAGGAACGCATGTTTCTTTCCAGGGTGCTCCCTTCCCACTCTGACTTTCATCCATATTTCTTATCTAATTCACATGTCAGACAAACCCACTTCAAAGAGCTGCGAGTATTACCTTGCAGAAGACCCAGAGACTGGTGCCAGAGTAATCGATAGTATGGTGGGCAGGGCACTTGCCTCAGGATTAGTCTGCCAGGGTTCTATTCCTGGTGTCCCATAGGGGCCCCAATCCTGCCAGGAGTGATCCTTACATAGAGCCAGCATTAAGCCCAGAGCACCACCAAGTGTGACCCCAAAAGAAAGGACCCAGAGCCTAAAAATAAGGGGGATGGAGAGATACAGCACAAGGGTGATATTACTAAACTTGCATTGCAGACAACTGGTTCGTCCCTGTGCAAGAAAAACCCTCTGGACTATCCTCTCTGGCTCCCAAAATGAAGATTTTTAAGGGCCAGAAAGACTACACATTGAGCAAGGTTCTTGTTTTTTACACTGCCATCCCAAGCATAATCCACAGCACGCTAGATAGTCTCTTGAGTACATTTATTTGCCTTGTATGCATCCGATCCAGGATGGACTGTGGTTTGAATCCTGGCATCCCATATGGCCCCCCTCAGTGATTTCAGAGTGCAGAGCCAGGAGGAACCCCTGAGCACTGCCAGGTGTGACCCAACAATTATTTTTATCCATTATCTACTCAATCAGCTTATTCCATAAAATAAAATCAAACACATTCTGCCTAAATGTTTGAATAAAAATCAAGATCCTCTAGTACTTAGCACTTTTTATCCAAAACAAAAAAAACTCAACATTTTAATGGCAGTACCTTAAACAGGTACTGAATAGGGTGGCAGATGCGTGCTCTGAGCTGGAGGGGAAAGAGCTCATCCTACATCCCATCAGTCAACCTCTTCAGGGGCTGACTTGTGTTGTGTATGGAAACAGCCGCTCTTTTCTTATTGACTAGTTTTTCCTTTAATAATTGTTGTGTATTTGTTGTAATACTGTTTTTGCCTGTCATCCCACCTGGATCTCCCAGGTGGGGGTGATTAAGGAAAGAAATAGCTTGTTGAGGAGGCATAGGGGGTTCTTTTGCCAGAACTGAGGGCTTGTTTGGCTTGCTTTTTGGAGCTGGCTGCAACTAACAAAAGACTCTCTTTGTTGAACCTTTGGTCCCCTAAATTCTCTGACTGGAGTGGTTTATTTGTGGGGGATTTGTTGCTGGGGTCTCCTCTAAGAGGAGGACAGAGGAATTTAACATCACCAGCAAGGGGTTCGACCTCCCCCCACAATAATTGTAGACAATATTGTTTACTAAAAACAAACGGGGGAATTGTGTATTTCCACAAGCCTGACTGTCTGTGAGCTGTTTACCTGCCCTTTCACATCAGAACCTTCAGCTGGACAGGGTGACAGGCATGTTCTCCGAGCTGGAGGGGAAAGACCTCATCCTCCATCCCTTCAATCAACCTCTTCAGGGGCTGACTTGCAACACAGCAGTTTGAGTTGAAAAGAGAAAGTAGCCAAGTGTGGAATTGAGTGCAACTTTATTAGTTCATTAAAAAGCAGTAAGGACCTTGACCAGGGTGGCACAAGGTTACTATTAAAACTAATTTCAATTCGGTTCAATTAAAATAAAAAATATTCCAGATGGAGAAGTTCTTGCTCAGCCCTGGAAGAAAAAAAAACCAAACAGCAGTCTGTCACAGGCTCACAGGTTATGCTTGCCTCTTGGGTCAGCAATCCCCTGGCAGGCTGGGGGACCCTATGGGATGCGGATTCGAACTATATTCCATTTTGGATGGTCTGCTTGCAAGGCAAACGCCCTGCCTCCAAGGCACGGGGGACCCTAAGGTGTGCCTGGGATTCGAAACACCTTTGGTTCTGGCCAGCTGCTTGTGAGGTAAATGCCCTCCCACTGTGCTATCTCTAGGGCCCCTGATCTTTTTTTATTTATCACACCTGCCAGTGCTCAGGAGGTGCTTCCCAGTGCAGGGATGGATGGCTCTGGGATCCAGACTGCCTCGAGTTAAACCCATCGAGCGCAGCACAAGCTAGTCAGGACTTTCCACACCCAAGGGGCTTATTCTCCTATAAAAAATTGTTCTCAGAAAACCAGGGAGAGAGTGGGCGGCAGGCATTTGCCTTGCATGCACAAGGACAGAGTGTGAATCCCGGTATCCCATAGGTCCCGTCCCCCCCCAAGAGCAGGCCAGTGGCGATTTGTGCATGGAGACCAGGTGAAACCCCTGAGCGTCACCAGGGGTTGCTCATTAGGAAATAGCCTGTACTTATCCCATTGGTCCAATGAGCTGGCGGGCTCTTGCACTAGGCTGCGGGCGAATCTGGGACTGGGACAAAGGCTGGGGCTGGGGCCAAGGCTGACGTTGGAGCCAAGTCTGGGGCTGGGGCCAAGGCTGATTCTCGGGCTAAGGCTGGTGCTGGGGCCAAGGCTGACACTCGGGCCACGGCTGGTGTTGGTGGCAAGTCTGGGGCTGGGACCAAGGCTGATTCTCGGGCCACGGCTGGTGTTGGGGCTAAGTCTGGGGTTGGGGCCAAGTCTAGGGCTGGAGCCAAGGCTGGTGCTGGGGCCAAGTCTGGGGCTGAGGTCAAGTCTGGGGCTGGGACCAAGGATGCTTCTCGGGCCACGGCTGGTGCTGGGGCCAAGTCTAGGTCTGGGGCCAAGGTGGTTCTCAGGCTAAGGCTGGTGCTCGGGCCAAGTCTGGGGCTGGGGCAAAGGCTGGTTCTCGGACCAGGGCTGGTGTTGGGGCAAAGTCTAGGGCTGGGTCCATGTCTGGGGCTGGGACCAAGGCTGGTTCTCGGGCCACGGCTTGTGTTTGGGCCAAGTGTGGGGCTGGGGCCAAGGCAGGTTCTCGGGCTAAGGCTGGTGCTGTGGCCAAGTCTGGGGCTAGGGCAAGTCTGTGGCTGGGGCCAAGTCTGCGGCTGGGGCCAAGTATGGGGCTGGGACCAAGGCTGGTTCTCGGGCCACGGCTTGTGTTGGGGCCAAGTCTGGGGCTGGTGTCAAGGCTGGTTCTCGGGCCAGGGCTGATGTTGGGGCAAAGTCTGGGGCTGGGACCAAGGATGGTTTTCGGACCATGGCTGGTTTTGGGGCAAGTTTGGGGCAGGGATCAAGGCTGGTTCTCGGGCCATGACTGGTGTTGGGGCCAAGTCTGGGGCTGGGACCAAGGCTGGTTCTCGGGCCATGACTGGTGTTGGGGTCAAGTCTGGGCTGGGGTGAAGGCTGGTTCTTGGGCCAAGTCTGGAGCGGAGACAAGTCTGGGGCTGGGACCAAGGCTGGTTCTCGTACCATGGCTGGTGTTGGGGCAAAGTCTGGGGCAGGAGTTTGCCTGGTTCTTGGACCAGGGCTCGTGTTGGGGCCAAGTCTGGGGCTGGGAGCCAGGCTGGTTTTCGGGCCAGGGCTGGTGTTGGGGCAAAGTCTGGGGCTGGGACCAAGGATGGTTTTTGGACTACGGCTGGTTTTGGGGCAAGTCTGGGGCAGGGACCAAGGCTGGTTCCAGCCATGACTGGTGTTGGGGTCAAGTCTGGGCTGGGGTGAATACTGGTTCTCGGGCCAAGTCTGGAGCGGGGTCCAAGTCTGCCGCTGGGGCCAATGCTTGTTCTCGGGCCAAGGCTGGTGTTGGGGTCAAGTCTGGGGCTCGGTCCAAGTCTGGTGCTGGGCCAAGGGTGATTCTCGGGCCATGGCTGGTGTTGGGGACAAGTCTGGGCCTTGGGCCAAGCTGGTTCTCGGGCAAGGATGGTTCTCGGGCCACGGCTGGTGTTGGGGCCAAGTCTGGTGCTGGGACCAAGGCTGATTCTTGGACCACAGCTGATGTTGGGGCCAAGTGTGGAGCTGGGGCCAATGCTGGTTCTTGGGCTAAGGCTGGTGCTTTGGCCAAGTTTGCGGCTAGGGCCAAGTCTGGGGCTGTGACCAAGGCTGGTTCTCGAACCACAGCTGGTGTTGGGGCCACGTCTGGGGATGGCTCCAAGTCTGGGTCTGGAACCAAGGCTGGTTCTCGGGCCACGGCTCGTTTTGGGGCCAAGTCCGTGCTGGGTTAAATGCTGTTGCTGGGCCCAAGTCTTGGGCTGGGTCCAAGTCTGGGGCTGGGGCCAAGGCTGATTCTCGGGCCGTGGCTGGTGTTGGGGACAAGTCTGGGCCTGGGGCCAAGCTGGTTCTCAGGCAAGGCTGGTTCTTGGGCCACGGCTGGTGTTGGGCCAAGGCTGAGGCTAGAACCAATGCTGGAGCTGGGGCCAAGACTGGTTCTCGGGCCACAGCTGGTGTTGTGGCCATGTCTGGGGCTGGGACCAAGGCTGGTTCTTGGACCATGGCTGGTGTTGGGGACGAGTCTAGGGCTGGGTCCAAGTCTGGGGCTAGGGCCAAAGATGGTTCTCAGACCAGGCTGGTGCTGGGGTCAAGTCTGGGACTGGGTCCAAGTTTGCAGCTGGGGCCAAGGCTGGTTCTCGGGCCATGGCTGGTGTTGGGCCCAAGTCTCGGGATGGCTCCAAGTCTGGGGCTGGGACCAAGGCTGGTTCTTGGGCCATGGCTGGTGTTGGGGCCAAGTCTGGGGCTGAGACCAAGGCTGGTACTCAGGCCACGGCTGTGTTGAAGCCAAGTCTGTCTTGGGGCCATGTCTGAGGCTGCGACCAAGGCTGTTTCTCGGGCCACGGCTGGTGTTGGGGCCAAGTCTGGGGCTGGGACCAAGGCTGGTTCTCGGACCACGGCTTGCGCTGGAGCGAAGTCTGGGGCTGCGACCAAGCAGGTTGTATGGCCAATTCTGGGGCTGGGGCCAAGGCTGGTTCTCGGGTTTAAGGCTGGTG
>NC_064867.1:34393653-34478653 GCF_024139225.1 Suncus etruscus | reverse complement strand
GGAGGCCACAGGCACTGTTGGGGTGATCCTGGCTAGGCTGAATAACACTGAGATGCCGACTCTGAGCATCATTGGACCCCTCTGACAATGGACCTCACAGGTGAAGGTGTCTCTGACCTTCTGAACACTTCCTGGGAGAAGTCCCCGCCAACAAATTAAAAAATCAGACTTGCATGGCTGAGATTGTCTCCACTTTTGCCCCCAGTCTGGCCCAGCCCTTACCAGGATCTTAGTGGTGTAGGCGCTGTTGATGGAGATGGCGTTGACCAGTAACTCCATGGTCTTGGCATTGATGGAGCTGGGGTCAGGGATCTCCTTGTAGTGGACATCGCCCACGTAGGCCTGCACCACTGTCATGCGGTTGGTGGTCAGCGTGCCCGTCTTGTCTGAGCAGATGGCTGTGGCATTCCCCATGGTCTCACAGGCATCCAGGTGGCGAACCAGATTGTTATCCTTCATCATTTTCTGGGGGAAGGGAACAGAGGAGAGGTTGACAATGAGAAGAAAGTAGGGGAGGCTGGAGCCCTGGAGCACTCAAAGTGAATCACATGGATCTGCCATGCTCTCACCCACTGTTTCCCACGAAAGCTGGGAACTCAGTTGTCACCGTGGCTGGCCTCTGGCCCTCTGCTATGTAACTTTTGTCCTTCCTGTGTATGGGAGCCACTGAGATGATCTGGGGAGCTATCTTAATTAATTAATTAATTACTTAATTAATTTGTTTTTGGGCCACACCCAGTGACACTCAGGAGTTACTCCTGGCTCTGCACTCAGAAATCGCTCCTGACTTGGGGGACTATATGGGATGCCGGGGGATTGAACCGTGGTTTGTCCTAGGTTAGCTGCGTGCAAGGCAAACACCCTACTACTCGGGCCCCCTTTATCCATTTTGTTTGTTTTTTGGACCATACCTGGCTATGCTCTGGGCCTACTCTTGGCTCTGCACTCAGGAATCACTCCTGGCAGTGCTAAGGGGCCATATGAGATGCCAGGGATCAACCGGGTTAGTTGTGTGCAAGGAAGATGCCCTACTTTTGTGTTGTACTATAGCTTTTTATTTATTTATTTTTTTTGTGGGAGGTCACTCCTGATGGTTCTTGGGGTACTGGGAATAAAATCCATGTATGGCTTGTGCTCCAGTATCTGAGCTATTCCTCTAGCCTAGTAATTTATATTCTTCATGGGAAAATCAGGGGCAAGGAAAACAAAATAAGGTTGGCTCCTGTCTGATTATTTCTAATTTTCTCTTACACTCTAAATTAAGGGATTACTCCTTACTTGCACATATATATTTTTGTTCTTTTTTTTTTTTTTTTTTTTTTTTTGGTTTTTGGGCCACACCCGGTAACGCTCAGGGGTTACTCCTGGCTATGCGCTCAGAAGTTGTTCCTGGCTTGGGGGACCATATGGGACACCGGGGTCCTTCCAAGGCTAGCGCAGGCAAGGCAGGCACCTTACCTTTAGCGCCACCGCCCGGCCCCTCTTTTGTTTTTGTTTTTTTTTTGCATATATATTGCATACATGGTCTCTTAAATTGACAATGTGATAAATTGACAATCTTTCACTGGAGACTGATTTTTTTCCTGGCAATTTTATTTTATCAACAGCTGGAACCGGACTGATAGTATAGCAGCTAACCAGTGTTTGCTAACCAGGGTTCCAATTTCCAGCACCCCTGATGGTCCCCCACAACTCTGCCAGGAGTGATTCCTGAGTGCAAAGCCGGGCTAAGCCCTGAGCATCACTAAGTGTGGTCACCAAACTAAGCAAAACAAACAAGACTTTGCTACCAGCAAATAAATTTAGGAGTGGTTCCATGCTCATGGGAGAGGTCTTAAAAATGTAAAACATCTCAATACTATTACATCTGAGGAGCAGAAGGATAGATTTTATCTTCTTTTAAAAAAAAGATAGGGGCCAGAGAGATAGCATGGAGGTAGGGAGTTTGCCTTGCATGCAGAAGGATGGTGGTTTGAATCCCGGCATCCCATATGGTCCCCGAACCTGCCAGGAATGATTTCTGAGCACAGACAGAGCCAGGAGTATCCCCTGAGTGCTGCCGGGTGTGACCCCCTCCCCCCAAAAAAGGTATATGGATCCTATTTTTGGAAAATGAAACAAGCACATTGTAATTTTCACAAGAAACATACATATTTTTATTAATTTGTTTTTGGGCCACACTCAGCAGTGCTCAGGGGTTACTCCTGGCTCTGCACTCAGAAATTACTCCTGGCAGGCTTGGACCATATAAGATGCCAGGGACTGAATCTGGGTTTATGTGCAAGGCAAACTCCTTACCCTCTGTGCTATCACTCTGGCCCCAAGAATCACATGTTTAAAAGTACATAAATAAGCAATATGCTAATGTAACATTTTTACAAAAATAACCTTATCAACTGTGATGCTGTCACTCAGAACTGATCCATCTTTTTTTAAATCAATATATATATATTTTTTTAAAAGGCACAGGACTGGAAAGAGAGTACAGTGGATAGGGTACTTGCTTTGCAAGCCGCTAAGCAGGGTTCATCCCAGGTACTCCACATGAACCTCTAAGCTCCTCCAGGAGTGATTCCTGAGATCAGAGTCAGGAGAAAGCCCTGGGCATTGCTGGGCATGGTCCCCAAACCAACCAAAGAAACAAAAAGCATTTATAAAAAAAATACTACATGTATGATTGATTTTTTTCCATATGCAATACTATATACACCTCTCTTTTATGAAGTGCTTGGGCTCAAAGTCAGGGTCACACATATGTAAGGCCTCACTTTTCCAGTCTTCCCCCTTATTATTATTTTTGTTTGGGGACCACCCTGGGGGCACTCAGGGATTTCTCCTGGCTCTGCGTGCAGAAATTACTTCTGGCAGGCTCGGGGGACCCTGTGGGATGCCGAGGATTGAAACTGGGTCGGCTATGAGCAAAGCAAATGCCCTACCTGCTGTGCTATTACTTCTCCCCCCTTCCTTTCTTCTGCTCCTCATTCTTCTCTCCTTTCAAGTTCTCCAGTGGAGCATATACAAACCAGGAGATTCTTAGACAAGTGGCATTTCCCAAAATATAGGCCATTGGGGTCAGAGAGATGGCATGGAGGTAGGATGTTTGCCTTGCATGCAGAAGGACGGTGATTTGAATTCCGGCATCCCATATAGTCCCCCAAGGCTGCCAGGAGCGATTTCTGAGCGTAGAGCCAGGAGTAATCCCTGAACACAGCCAGGTGTGACCCCTACCCAAAATATATATAGGCCGTTAATGCCCATGAATCATGAATAGAGTGAACAGGAAACACTCACTGTGCCTGTTTATTTCATTTCCTTCATTGTTATGCCTCATTATAACCCCATATAGCCAGGGCAAAGGGGAACCCTCAAAATAACTTTTTTAAAAAAACTTTATTTATTGGTTGATTGGTTTCTGAGCCACACCCAGCAGAACTCAAGGGTCTTCTGGGCTCTGCACTCAGAAATCACCCCTGGCAGGCCAGGACCATATGGGATGCCGGGAATCAAATTGGGTCCCTCTCGGTCGACTGCACATGCAAGGCAAATGCCCTACCACTGTACTATCTCTTTCTGGACCCACAAAATGACTTTTTGGTCTTTACTTCTGTATTTGGGCCACAGCTGGCTTTGTTCAGGGCTTAATTCTGGCTTTGTGTTTAGGAGTCACTCCTGTTAGGTTTGGGGGACCATATGGGCTTCGGGGGGATGAAACCCAGGTTGGCTGCATGCAAGTTAAGTTCCCTCCCCATTGTAGTATCTCTCTGAGTCCGAGTGACTGTGAAGTTGCTCCTAAACTTAAAATCTTGCTAGGAAAATTCACTGCTTCAATTTCTTTCATGATAAAAAAAATAGTCAATGTGTGCTGAATGGATTAGTAGCAGCCATTGGAATCCCAACACACCTCATAGTCTGAAAAGTTCTTTGGCTCTTGTTCTTTTCTTGTCTGATCCTAGGGTGGTTCTATGCACCCACTGGGAGGGGTGTTCTGCTTATTCATTTTGGTAACCATGGACACCAAGGCTAAGGGACTGGAGTAGTTTCACTGACCTAGAGAAAAAAATTTTTTTTTGGTTTTGGGCCACACCCAGTGATGCTCCTGGCTCTGTGCTCAGAAATAGCTCCTGGCTTGGGGGACCATATGGGACACTGGGGATGAAACTGAGGTCTGTCCTGGGTCAGCCGTATGCAAGGCAAATGTCCTACCACTGTGCTATTGCTCCAGCCCCTGACCTAGAGAATATTTAAAGCTGGGATTTGAACCCAGATACATAACATCACATCTTGGACCATCCCATGAGACCTCTGTATGATCACCTCAACTGCAGAGGGCTCTTTGTCAGGCTGAGGAAAGCCGAAGTTGGTATCATCCAGAACAATTTTACGTGACCTTGAACTTGAAATGGAACTGGTCAGGACTGGAGTTGATAGTATAGTGTGTAAGGTGCTTGTCTTGTATATACCCTACTTGGGTTTGATCCTGGGCATCCCAGATAGTCCCCTACACTTGTCAGGAGTGATCCTTGAATGCAGAGCCAGGAGTAAGCCTGGAGCATCACCAGGTATGCTACCCCTAATGGGGCTGGTCTGATACTAAATAAATTGTGAGTGGAAAATGCACATGGGTAGAGGATAGGGTGAGGACACCTGTACACACTTGTACACCATGAGTGTACATGCAACCAACCCCAGTATAATTCCTGGTACCACCTGGTCTCTCAGATATCATAGAGAGTAGCCCTGGAGGTCCTCTGATTACAGATGGGGCGCTTGGGGAGGCCCTGACACTGCAGACCCCTATTGAATCTATCCTTTGACCTTGTCAGGAATAGATGGTATGATTTTAGTTGAGAAAACAAGGAGGGCCCCTGAGGCTCCCTGAATGCCCACAACTAAGAACACAATATACACTGGATTTTTTTTTGCTTTGTTTTGTTTTGTTTTGTTGTTTGGCCATACCCGATGAAGCTTAGGGGTACTCCTGGTTCTGCACTCAGAAATCGCTCCTGGCTTGGGGGACCATATGGGACACCGGGGACTGAACCCAAGTCCTTCCTGGGTTAGCTGCATGCAAGGAAAACACCCTACCACTGTGCAATCACTCCAGCCCCACATACTGGATTTTTTTTTTTTTTTTTGGTTTTTGGGCCACACCCGGCGTTGCTCAGGGGTTACTCCTGGCTGTCTGCTCAGAAATAGCTCCTGGCAGGCACAGAGGACCATATGGGACACTGGGATTCGAACCAACCACCTTTGGTCCTGAATTGGCTGCTTGCAAGACAAACGCTGCTGTGCTATCTCTCCGGGCCCACGTACTGGATTTTTAAGACAGATAATGCAAAAAAGAAATGACGAACACTCTTACTTGCATTTTTGTGACAGCATGTGGCTGTGTCCATATTGTATGTACAATGGTGTAAGTTGCAGATGTGTTGAAATGACTCACCTGCTTCTTTTTTTTTTTGGTTTTTGGGTCTCACCCGGCAGTGCTCAGGAGTTACTCCTGGCTCCATGCTCAGAAGTCGCTCCTGGCGAGCACGGGGGACCATATGGGACACCGGGATTCGAACTGATGACCTTTTGCATGAGAGGCAAACGCCTTACCTCCATGCTATCTCTCCGGCCCCGACTCACCTGCTTCTTGCTTTCGTGTGTGTGTGTGTGTGTGTGTGTGTGTGTGTGTGTGTGTGTGTGTGTGTGTGGCTTTTTGGGCCACACTCAACAGTCCTTAGGGGTTACCCCTGGATTTGTACTCAGAAATTATTTCTGGCTGGCTTGTTTGGGGGACCACATGGAAATGCTGGGGGCATGAGTCGGTTTGGGGGGTAGGAGGCAAGCACTACCTGCTGTACTTTCACTCTGACCCAATTTCTCATTCTTTGGAATGTGGCTACAGGACATTTAGAGTCATACATGTGTGCAGCTGCCTATCCCCGGGGCCCCTTCTCAAGGGTCACTGCTTCTCCTAGAGCTACTGAGGGGGACAGTGTGTATCTCCTTGGGGTGCTGTGCTGAGCTATCAACTGTCTGTACATGTAATACCACTGAGGTGGCCAAAGGTGCCAGGTTCCTGGCCAGCAAACAGCAGCAGACACGGTGGCAGAAAAGTGTTTGGAAGCCACCTCCCAGGATAACTGCAATTCTGCAGCGGACCCAGAGTTCAGCTGGGCAGCTGTGCATGTCCCCAGCACTCAGGCTCACACAAGTTGCTGTGTTCAGGCTCTGAGCGCAATGTCAGGACCTGTTTGGGTTTTGCTTTGTGGGCTGCAGCTTCCTCAAGAACTCTGAAATGAGGCACCGATAAGGCTGGATCCTTTACACAGAGCTGCCGCGTCCTGGCAGCGCCCCGAGATCCCATTTCTGGATGAAATTACACCGGCGCACCCAGCCTAAGTTCCGGCTTGGAAACTGACGCTCTTCGTGCCTACGGTGCCCAGGGAACAAACACATCAGGGTGCTGGTCTTACAGGAATATTCCTGAAAACAGGGGCAAAGACCCTGGCATGGAAGAAGGGGAAACTGGGGCCCAGGAGAGAGTGTAAGCCTGAGGCGTGAGGTTCCTCCTAGTAGGGACCAGGGAGAATTTATCCACTTAGGGCCCGGAGAGATAGCACAGTGGTGTTTGCTTTGCAAGCAGCCGATCCAGGACCAAAGGTGGTTGGTTCGAATCCCGGTGTCCCATATGGTCCCCCGTGCCTGCCAGGAGCTATTTCTGAGCAGACAGTCAGGAGTAACCCCTGAGCACCGCCAGGTGTGGCCCAAAAACAAAAAAAAAAAAAACAAAAGAAAAGAATTTACCCACTTAACCATGGTAGTGGGTTATGGTCAGGATTGGCCAAGGGTATTGGGGGCACTTATTTTTTTTTGGGGGGGGGGTGCATATTCATCTGCGCTCAAGGCTTGATCTTGGCTCTGCACTCGGGCATCCCTCCTGGCAGTGCTTTGGGAGACCTTATGGGATGCTGGGGGTCGAACCCCATATTTTAATATGATTTTTAAAACTTTATTGATTGGTTGATTGATGATTGGTTTTTGGGCCACATCCAGTGATGCTAAGGGATTACTCCTGGCTCTGCACTCAGAAACCACCCCTGGCAGGCTGGGGGACCATATGGGATGCCGGGAATCAAACTGGGTCGGCCACATGCAAGGCAAATGCATTACAGCTGTGCTATCTCTCTGGCCCCTGTTGAACCCCATTTTACCACATGTAAGACAAACATCCTCTCTGTTGTGTTCTTGCTCCGGATCCCTCTGAGAGTGAGACTCTGGGGGCACCCACATTCAGGTGTCTCTAGTAGGACTCTCTCCTTCACCAGCCTGTCTTAAAACTGCTGTAAGGCCTGTCATAGTTTTGGCCCATCTCCTGAGAGGAGAGTTTCAGAACCAAGCACTGTGCCCTAGCAACTCTGTTCTGTGGGCCTGGCAGGGTGATGGCCACATTTCTGCATAAATTGGGGGTGTGGTGGGGGCGGGCTCAAGCGTGTAGAGTGAGGGCCGGAGAGATAGCACAGTGGTAGGATGTTTGCCTTGCATGCAGCCGACCTAGGACGGAAGGTGGTTCGAATCCCGGCATCCCATATGGTCCCCCTGAGCCTGCCAGGAGCAATTTCTGAGCGCAGAGCCAGGAGTAATCCCTGAATGCCAATGGTTGTGACCCCAAAACCAAACAAAAACAAAAACCAAACAAAAAAACCAAACCAAAAAAAAAAAAAAACCCAAAACTAAAACCAAAAAACAAGTGTGTAGGGTGACAATCACATCTTGCCTTCTGGAGAACGGAGTAGAGGGCCAGGATATATTCGTGTGGTAGAGCCCGGGGTTCTATAGGTGAGAGCCCCCCCGACAGTGCATGACCCCCAACACCGCTGGGATTTCCACAACTAACAGCATAACCAGGCACAGCTGATGGTCATGTTTCAAACTCAGGGGAGCAGAAGAGATAACATGGCAGGGAGAGAGCTTGCCTCACATGCAGCTGACCCTGGCTGTATCACCAGTATCCTGCATAGTTATCTGAGCCCTGCTAGGATTGATCCCCAAGCACAGAGTCAGTCCTGACTGTGGTCCCCAAATAAAACAAAAGACAGGAGAGCTTCTGTCCAGCTTAAGTTCTGGCTACTTGCCCACAATCAGGCCAGTTGGATCCCCAGGCTTGATCTGGCAATAAGTTTTCCTGCTAGAGTTCTGGGTGCTCTGCCTAGCTGCAGCACCTTCTCCTGGCCTTCCTGAGCCCCGTGAGTTAATATTTTCTGCTCATTGATTCCCTCCTGGGATCTCTTTTTCTTAGCAGTTCTCGCCATTGCAGCATGGAGCCTGTTGTCCAGGCCTTCCCACAGCAGGTCACTACCTGTGTCGGCTGTACCAGCCTCTCACCTTGACTGAGTAGGCCAGCGAGATGGTGACAGCCAGAGGGAGCCCCTCAGGCACAGCGACCACAAGCACCGTCACCCCGATGATGAAGAACTTGACGAAGTACTGCACGTAGACTGGGGTACATTCAGGCAGCCAGGGCTTCTTGTTGACCACGAAGGTGTCCACGGTGAAGTAGAGTACCAGGATGATGACTGTGATGGCTGACATTACCAGGCCTGCAAGTGGATGGGGGATGGGAAGGGAGGCTGCCTGGGGGCTTCTGGCTGGGGCAGGGCAACACTAGAATCATAGCATGGGTTCCCGGGGACAGGCTGACCCCAGCTCGAAGCCCTGCTCTGCCAATGTGGCCGGAGCATTGACTATTACGAAGCCTCAGTTTTCTTCCTAGTTCCATGGGTGTGAGAATGGGCCTAACATGTCCTGCTGACCCAGGACAGCAGCTCCTGTATGCCAGGGCTGGCAGTAAGTTCACTCACCAGTGTGGGCCACTATACTCTTTTGGGGGGGGCAGCTGCCATAAATCATTGATTTGGTAAGTGCTCTATGAGCACCTCCCTGTGCCAGGCACTTGTGACTTTTATTCCAGGATCCGGGACACAGTGGTAGAAGGGACAGTCTCTGTTTGGGGAGCCAAGCATTAGAAGGGGAGGGGGCAGGAAAGCATCAGCATGGTACAGCTGTGCAGGAGCCCACAAAAATGGGGTACAGGGAGGACCATGAGAAACTAGGGGGGAAGGATTCTGTAGTGGTCACAGTGTGGAGAGCAGCATGGGAAAAGGAATCCTGCTTTGGCTGGAGCATGCGGAAGTCCAGAGGACAGAGTGTGGTGAGTGGACATGAGAGAATTGAGGGGGGTAGGTGACAGGACATGGAGAGAAGGGGAGAAGGGTGGAATTGAAGTGGACATGACCCTGTTACGCAACCAGGGTGCCACTGGACAGACAGGCTCTGTGAGCAGGCGTGTAAGTGTGTGTGTGTGTGTGTGTGTGTGTGTGTGTGTGTGTGTGCCAGACTGTTATCATCGGTTGAAGCCAAAGAGAGGGACTGGAGCTATAGTACAGAAGGGAGGGCATTTGCCTTGCATGTAGCCAACCTGGGTTCTATCCCTGGTATCCCATATGGTCCCCCCCAGGAGCTTCCAGGAATAACTCCCAAGTGCAGAGCCAAGAGTAAGCCCTGAACATTGCCAGATGTGGCTAAGAGAAAAATAAAAAAAAGGCAGAGAGAAAAGGACAAGGAAAAAGTGACAAAAATGACAGGGGCTGGGATGGAGGGAAGGGCTATTTTGGCTCAGTTGCTTAAGGAAGATTTCCTGGAGGAAGTGCTATCAGAACAGCTAGCAGGAAAACTGCCAGGCGGGACAGCCAAGTGGGGACCAATGGGAGGAAGATTCTGGCCAGGGAAGCAGCAGCTATTTGGGTCCAGGAAACTGAGGTCCAGGAAACCGAGGTTTGGTGAAGGGAAGTCACTTGCCAAGACCTTGGGTGCTGTGGAATTAGCCTAGGGCAGAGGGGCTTCAGGGTCCTCTGATCAGATGAGGTGTGCCCACCCCCATGTGTGGCAGGGGAGTCCCCAAGGTTGAACCTACAGTGGCTGCCCAAGGGAGCAGACATAGGCATGTTTCATGGGGGCCAGGAGTCTGGGAGATCTATCTCCATGCTGAGGGGCTCTATGACCCCAGCTGTGCTCCCCCTGATTCTTGAGAAACTTCTGCTGAGCCCAGCACTTTACCACCTGTCCGGCACCCCTTTTCCTGAGGGAATTTTGGAGTTTTCCCACATGGTCTCTGCTTCCAGGGAGAATCAGGTGGGGAACTGGACCCTCACATCAGAAGCTCCATGGGGCAGGGAGCCCAGGGCAGGCCCCCCAACTGTCTCCATGGGGGGTGGTGAGAGGAAATCCCATTCCCTCCCAGCTGCAGGGCCCCACAGTCATCCATGGTAGCACGGGTGGAAAACTATTGTGGCCCCTCAGCGGAGCTAACCCAGATTAAATATAGACCTGAGCTGTGATTCATGCCTTGATGCTATAATTAGGGCTGGGAGATGGCAGGAGCAATGAGGTGGTGAGGTCCCAGCTCTGATCCCAGATGAGGCCTCACAGCTGGCTCTTGGGGCTGGGGGACCCTCACCAGCCACCCACAGCCACAGCCTGAGCTGGGTTCCTTGGCTGGGTTCCTAGCTTGGCCCTTGACCTCTCTCTTATCTGCTGTGTCTATAGCACGGACAGTCCACCTGGAACCCAGGTCCACCTCCAACTGTCCCTAATCCAGCCCCGTTGGCTCCCACCTCATCCACAATATCCACTGCCTGTGGCATTAAACCCCTTGATGCCCAGTGCAGGGCCAGCAGGCCCAGTTAAGAAGTCTCCCATGGCCCAAGCAGGATCTTCTGTCGGCTACCCTCAGAATATCAGGCAGCTCCCTAAATAGCGGGACTTGGTTTCCCCAAATTTCACTGGAGAAGGCCAACTATGCGCAGAGTTAGAGAGAGATGCAAGCCCACACATCCAGCTAAGTCCTGCCTTGCCTAGGATTTGCAGAGTGCTGACTGTCTCTGCTCTCGAACCAGCTAAGGCCATGGAGAAATGGTCTTGGGGTTCAGGGACCGGGTGGTGCCTGGGGTCCCATGTGTGTGTCCCCTGCACTCACCTGCTTTGCCGATCTGCACGGCCAGCTTGGTGAGCTTGCCCTGCAACACTGATTTCTCCTTCTTGTGCATGTTGGCTTTCTTCTTGTCGTCTGCGTCCCCACCCTCCGCGCTCTTCAGTGGCTGCATCTCCATGGCGGCTGCTCCATCCTGCTGCTTGGCTGCGGGCGTTAGAGCAGGCGGGCGACACACGCAGACACACGGACACACGCAGACACACGGATACACGCAGACACAAGACATGTGCACATGCAGGTCAGCCCGCAGGGAGGGGACACGGGAGAGACTCCCTGCCTGGTCCCCTATATGGCTGCCTCTGAGTCCCGTGTGTTTGTGTGTGTGTGTTGGGGGACGGATCTGCTCCCCCAAACTATTCACTGGCCCAGATCTGGAATCAACATGCCACAGGGCATGAGAGGGTGGGCACCCTCTCACTCCCCCAGCCCCTTGGTTTGCCTCCATAGGGCCTGGGGTTTGGAGGTGAGGCAGAAAGTAGCTATAGGGGTTGCACAGTGGGTAGGGCATTTGCTTTGCATGTGGCCAACCCAGGTTTGATCCCCGGCATCCCAAAGGGTGCCAGGTGTGAATCTTGAGCTCAGAGTCAGAAGTCAGCACTGAGCCACGTGTGTATTCCCCCTCACCCCAAAAGGAAGTAGCTACAGGGTCAGATGAACAGGAAGGGGGTACTTAACAAGGCCCAGGAGCTCCCCATTCCATGGATGCCAGCTCCCCTTCTAACCCTGGCCACCCTAAGATAGCACATGTATGCTGCTGAATAAGCCCTGGAGCTCCAAGGCTGGGCGGGGGCAGTGTGGCCCATGCTGTACCCCAGGCTCACCAAATGGTATCTCCACATGAAGCCCAGCGATACCCCCAAAGCCCTCAGGCAGGGACACAGAGGCCCCTTAATGTCAACAGGAGAGGGTTACCTTTGCTCTGGCTGGCGTCCGCATTCCCATCCTGCATCTTACCTACGCGACAAAGAATTTTAACAGACAACGGAGCACGGACATCACACACCTGGGCACCACAGACACACAGGGCCATGGACATTCATGGCACAGACAGGGGTGGTGGTGGGGTTCGCTGTCTCCTTCCCTCCACAGGGATGCCCCAGGAGATGAGGGCGGGCCCACCTCAGCCCTCTGGGGGTGCTGTGTGGAAGGGGGCTGGCATAAGTGGCTTCCAGAAGGAAGGACAGCTTGGGAGTGTGAAAGGAGTTGGGGGGAGGCCAACCCCAGATCCCCAGAATTATATGGTTGGTACCTTTAGTGTGGAGAGAGAGAGTTAGAGAGAGACAGAGACAGACAGGGAGAACCAAAGAGAGCCAGTGACAGGGAGAGACAGAGAAACAGAGGGAGATGGAGACAGGGAGAGACAGAACAGGAGAGGGCAGGAGGAAGATTCTACAATAGAAAGCACCCCTAAAGCTGACCTAAGAGCTATGTTCTCTTGCTTCCTTTTGAAAGGGCCTGGCCACACCCTGGCAGGGACACATCTGCCCAGTCCCTCTGAGTAAAAGCAGAGAACCCCCCCAGCTGTGAGTGGTGCCTAAGGGCCCAGGGCAGGGCCTGATTTTCAGGTGAGCTTTCAAGTGGCCCCCCAAAAAGCCCAAAGAGGGTTGAGCTGAGGCTCGGAATGCCTTAGCAGGACTGTGCGAGCTGTCCTAGCCCAGTTTGGCTAAGAGGCGTGTGGAGGTGGCTCTACCTTTACCTGATGCAATGTGCCCCAGGGAGGCCTCCTCTGTGCCCCAGCTTATCCCCAACTTATCTGGGGTCTGTGGTGGCCCCCCAGAACAGTGCAAAAATCAGCTGGGTTGGGGGGGGTGGGGACATTTGCTGGTGTCACAGAAAAGCTTCATCCAGTTCTCACATGGCCCTGCAGAGGGGGGCTCTCGTACCCCATTCCCAAATGAGAAACTGAGGCTCAGCAGAGAAGCCCGAGGGGGTTGGGAATGTGGGTCTGAGCTCCTCAACACCAATTGAGTGTGTGGTTTTTACATTCCCGGCCTCAGCTGCTCCCTCTGAAATGGGGGCTCTTGTGTGAGATGAGGAAACTAGGTAGGGTTGGGGATGGGAGTCTGTATTCCTGGGGGATGCCCAGAGAACTGGCTTTGCTGTGCTTTCAGGCCCATAACCACCATGGCCACCGTGGTCCAGCTCTGTCTCTAGAGACTCGAATATTCTTCCCTACATGGACCCTCCTGGGGCCCAGAGAGTAAAGCATTCTCTGCCTTACTGGTAATGCAGCGTGCAAGGCAAGCGCCCAACCCTGGTTCTATTCCCGGCATCCCCTATAGTCCCCTGAGCCCAGTCAAGAGTAACTCCTGAGCACAGAGCCAGGAATAAGCCCAAAGCATCACCAAGTATCACCTTCTAGAAAACCAACCCAAAACCAAAACCAACCAAACCAAACTTCAGTTTCGATAGATTGAGAAGTCAAACAGATAAATGCATGCTTTTCAGTGCATGCATGCAGGAACACCTTCAGTCATATTATTTTAAAGATTAATTGCAGGGACTGGGCCTGGAGGCTGGTTTTAGCAGAGACTTTTTATCAGATGCATCATGTCCTTCCACCAAGCCAGCACTTTCCTCTTTCCTCCCTACCGTGACTATGTGGCTAGAAAAACACTCCATGTGTTAGGGATGATAATGGAGTAGCCTGGTGTCTTCAGAGAGAGGGAATGAACCTGGCATTTTTCTTTTTCCAGGTCTATGGGGATAGCCAGCTCTGTACCATGTGGAATAAGGGGGAGCTGGAAAGGCACCAGGGTGAGACCTGGAGACCTTTCTCTGCAGCAGATGCCTAATGTTCCCATTCTCTTGAGAATCAAGATGGCAGAGAAATGGAGGTGCTGTGCATGGAATAAGCTTTGTGGAGACACATTGACAGCAATATGAGAGCTCTAGGGAAGACTTCTCTTCCCTGGGCCTGCAGGTGTTTCTGTTTTAGGGTCACACTGAGTAGTGCTCAGGGGTTACCCCCAGATTTGTGCTTGGTCGCCAGTTGTGTTCAAGAGATTGTCCAGTACAAAGGGTTGAACTGGCTTCCTGCTGCCAGTTCTGCTCAGCCCTTTGGGTCATCTCCCCAGCCCCTGTGCCTGTATTTTTTCTCCTGGAAACGGGCCTGGGTGTTGAAAAGTAGGGTGCAGGCCTCACCACCCTTCAGGGGTCCTCAAACTTTTTAAACAGGGGGCCAGTTCACTGTCCTTCAGACTGTTGGAGGGCCAGATTATAGTAAAAACAAAAATTATGAACAAATTTCTATGCACACTGCATATATCTTATTTAGAAGTGAAGAAACAAAACGAGAATAAATACAATATGTGGCCCGCGGGCCGTACTTTGAAGACCCCTACTTGACATCAACACTACACCCAGTCATTTCATAAATATTGACAAAATTAAAAAAAAGCTTCATGTAATGGTGACACCTCCTTTTCTGTGGTTTGATTTAAGCTTTGGCCTATGATCTATGAGAGTAGAGTATGCAGGGACCTGTCCAGAATGGGGATTTCCAGTGTGATGAAGTTGATATGGAATTCAGAGGTGCCAAACTTCCAGGCAGGAGAAGAATAAAATTACTTTGAGGAGAGTAACTCCAGGCATGCTACCTTCCAGGTGGGGAGTGGGGGGTACAGGTGGGAAAGTCCCCTACATATACTCCCATAGCCTCCTTCTTCCCTGCTTGACTCAGAAGAAGGATGGAGCAAGGACAGTTCCTTCTCTTCTTCACTGAAGCATAGCCTGCAATGTGCTCCGGGGCCTGGAGAACTTAGCTTCTGATGAAGGTATTTCCAAGAGGCTAAGCCACTGCCCTGGTGAATGACAGGCTGTGTCTCTAGGTTTGTGTTAATACACTCCCTGACATTAGTGATAAAACTTTCCCAGGATGCAATGCTCAGAATGTGTTCCTGCTGTTACACATACGTGTGTATGTGTTTGCGCTCATGGATGCATGGGTGTACGTACATGCATGGCATATCTATGTAGGTCTGGGGCAGGGCCTGAGATACTGCATTGCCATCAAGCTCCCTGTAACGGCTTGAATCGCTTTCCAAAGCACAGTTTGCTGGTGACACAGGCTGGGGTGAAGCCCTGTACCCCTCAGCCCTGGACGGTTCCAGAACTTGCCACTGTACATACCGCAGTGAAATAAATCAGCAAAGGCAGGATGAACCTGGAGCTTGGGGCCCGGACAAAAGGTCTCCCCTGCTCTTTGACTCTGAGCCTGGTGCTCCTGAGCACATTCAAGGGTGGAAAAGAGTTCTGTGCTAAGGAAGACGCCAGTTCTAGCCACCAGTCCACATCATCTCTCCTGGGGGAAGGACTCACCCCCATCACTCTCCTCACTAGCCTGGTAGAACTAAGAAGATGCCCTGGTACATTTCCCTCAGGAAGCTAGGTTGAGATTGGAAACCCCGTTCAAATCCAGCTCTGCAACCTCCAGCTTCTGTGTCCTTGTGCTCCTTTCCTCATCTCTTGGGGTTCGATTTCCTCGACTCTAGTGTGGAGCAATAAAGTCGGGATCACACACAGCATAAGGGTTGTTATTGCGGGACAGTAGGAATGAAATGCTTGCAAAGCACCTGGTGCAAGGAAGGAGACTGAGAAACACACATCTTTTCACTTTCCTGCACATTTTTCCCTCTTGGGATGCATAGGACTTTTTATTTATTTATTTATTTATTTATTTTTTTGCTGCAGTTGTATGTGAAGTCGCCTTCTGGGGGGACTGAGCTACGTGGATATGGTCAGAGTGTGCATGGACCGCTTATGCCCAACAGGACCTGTCCCTTGGGCTCCTTCTTTCCTCCCACAGACCTGGCTTTGCCCACCTTGGCTGGGCTCTCCGTCATCCCTTGGCATGACGCAAGCCCCTCCCCAGCACACAACACCTCCCACACCCCCAAGCTGTGCTCTTCTCTCCTCTGCCTGAAATAGGCCCGTACCCAAATTAGCCCTTCCGGCAGGCAGGGACAGTCCTGTCTCCAATTTTGGTGGCTTTGGATTGTTGAGCCAGAGGGTTGGGGCCCAGGTGATAGGATGAGATGAAAGAGGGGTCTTGATGGGGGTGGGAAGGAATCAAGCAGCAAGGGCAAGATAAACACAGAGCTGTGAGCCTGGAGGAAAGGCTTCTCCCTTCCTTACAACTCTTAGATTATGCACTTCTTAGCAAGCCAACATGGCACCCACCCGTTCAAGAGTAGCCCTGCTGGGTATTCTGTGACACTATTTAATCTACACCAATGGAAATTTCATGGTTCTGCAGATGGAAAGGACAGAGATAAGGAATCTCATAAAGGCTAGGAAGTTATTGAATGGAAGTTGAGATGCAGTTTCTAGGACCCCGGGTAGCCTCCCAGCCCCAGCCTCCATCCACACAGGGAGCAGGAAGAAATGCAAGTGATTCCAAATGCTCAGGCTCAGGCATTATTAGCAAGAAACACCCAGGCCACATCCGAGGGACAGAACTGAGCCTGAGCCCAAGCAAACCCACACAGCCCATTTGCTCCATGAAAGGTCAAAGAAAGAAATATTTCCTGGGGTAGAGAGGCCTTAGCCATGCTCACCCCAGAGAGAGCACGGGGAGAGGCCAGGAGCTGACCCCTGGCCTGGGCCCCCAATCTCAAGGGCATATAGCTTGATACTGGGAAGCCCAGATGCCAGTTTCAGGTCAGGCCCTGGCCCCAGGCCTCTATCCCAAAGCCAGGGCCAGAAAGAAGCTTAGGAGAGGGTCACATTGGACAAGATGGCGCATGTTAGGGGTCAAATCAGGGAAGAGGGTCATGCCCCTCATATGGGTTCCATCAGTCAGATTCATTTTGGCAGTCACAGGTGGGCATGAGGTTGATTTTCTTGCCCCAAGTGGCCCCTCTTCTAAACTCCTGCCCCACAAGAGAGAAACAGCTGCCCCCAGCTGCCCAGGGGATCTGTGCAGTCCAGAGTACAGGCAAGGCCAGATGTGGAGCATGGGGTGTGTGTGAGGTGCCCCTCCCCCAGAGATAGAGAGCTCGCCATTGTCATAGACGTACCATTGACTAGGCCAGCATTTGTACTACCTGCAGCATTTGAACCTGCCGTACCGTCGGCCGCTGCGGGGGTGGAGGGATGGAAAATGCATCACAATGGAGAAAAGCAACAAATGCAACAACAGCAGCTACACTACCACATGAACCAACGGGTGGGAAGTCACGTGACTCTAGTCTCAAAAAATAATTAAAGAAGGCCAAAATCTCTGCCGAAAACCTGCGGTTCTCAGATTGGGGTGGAGGAGTGAGAGGTTTCCTGAGACACGCACTGACCGGAGTTGTGGTGAAAACCAAACTTGGCCATGGAGGGCTTTGAAATCAAACATGGAGGATGAGCAACATGGTTCTGGGGAGAGAGGGATGCCACTGGGGATGGTGTGATCTGGACAGGGGTGCCCTGGGGATTTGGCTATGCAGAGGGAAGGGATCCATGGTGAGAGGGGGCCTGGCTGTCCAGCAGGATCAAGGCCAGGAGTCAATTAGGATGATCCAGGATGAGCATCACTCTGCACCCAGGGAATAGGCTGGTGGAACCACACCAAAGGTAATTACTGAGCAGAACTCCTGCCCTTGATGCAGGACACTGCACATAGCCAGCTTCCTGCTAACCTGAATGACAGCTGGCCTGGGCCATCGCCTCGTAGGACCCACCCTGCTGTGAGAAAGGTGACCTTAGGCAGGTGGCCTTTAGAAGGCACCAGTGAGTTTTCCTTATTTCAGCAACTGTGACCACCATAAGCAGGTCACTTACTCCTCTCTTTGGGTGGGAAAACAGGGTTTATGGGAAGGGGCAGTGCTTGGGACAGGGGACATGCTGTGATGAAGGGATGCTGGGACAGCTCTGTGGGGTGCAAGCAAGCGAGGCAGCAGAGCTGGGGGTCAGGCTGCGCTGAGTGAGGTGCTATATGCCTGTTCTCAGGGTGCTCAGACCCCGTGGGGGTGGGGGTGAGGGACTGCTAAGGGGATGCATCAGTGAGGTGCCTAATGAAATGGCCTAATCTGTGGGGCTGGCATCAGAGTGCAGAATCGGGGGGGGGGGGAGCAATAATTGCGTGACCCTGTCCTGCTAAGGCCAGACACCTGCTATGCTCAGGGCCCCCCTACCCTGGGAGTGTCTTACTGTACCTGGTAGCTGTTGGCCATCCCCTTTCTTCACACCTGTGTGATGATTGTTGAGACATGTTAATGAAACACACGCGGCCTCCTCTGTGCACATGAGCACATAGATGTGTACATACACCCACACTAGTATTCATCCACACTCAGACAAACCTGTCATCCTGTAATAGGAAGCTGGGGTAGGGAGTCTCTAAGCAATGTCATGGGAGGTTGGTGTGGGGGGATTCTAGATCCTGCCCAGACTATGCTGCTCCTGATCGTCCCACTCCCTCTCCTGCCTGTGATCTCCCCTCTGAGCTGACTCTTCTAACAACCCTTTGCCATAGGACTCCCCAATTGTCATTTTCAGATACACTCATCTGCTCACCCCCCCCCACCCAGGAGCTTCCATTCTTGTTGCATGGGAGGAAAAGAGGCAAGGAAATAGGAAAAGGCTGCTCACTCCTCCTCATGGACCACAGATGCTCACTGCCTACAGCCTGATCCATGATGACAGGTAAGTGATAGGGCAACTCTAGGCTCTTGATCTCATCCGACCTCAACTTTCCCCCTTTCTCCTTCAGCCTCTGGAACACGAAGACCAAAATTCCTCACCATTACTCACGTGGGTGAGGCAGCCATACTTTTGGGGGAATCCACATAAAATTGGGTTCACACCCTCACGAACAAGTAACCTTGCCTCTGACACAGGTTCTGAACCTCATGGGCCTCTACAACTGAGGGACGTTGCACTTGCTAAAACTCAGGGAGCCCAACTGCCTTGTCTCTCTCCCTTCCTTCCTAGAACACAGAGGTCTGAATGTGGGGGACTATCCTGTGGAGACTGGGGACAAAGGAAGGAGACTGGTTCTGTGAGGGAATCTGTCCCTGGGGCTGTGGTGGGTTCCAGGGAGGGATCAGCAAATGCTAGCACTGGTCTGTTGAACCTTTATCTCTGTTCTCTGGGGTACCTGATGCCAACTGGTTGCATTAATGGAAGTCAGGGGCTAATCTTGCTTACAAAGGGAAGAGGGTGAGGAAACCAGAAACTAGGTGAGGAATGAGAAGGGAGTTAATTGACATGGATTCAATTGACATGGGAGGTTTGGCTCCCTCCCATGGCATCTCCTCTGCCTGCATCTGGGGTCTGCTGTGCTGGATTCATTTGCAGCTCTGATCATTGCCATGGGGAACAGAGGCAGGGAAATGGCTGGGTAGGGGTTTCCACTGCATACCCAGAGGATGATGAAACCAGGGAATGTAATGGTGCCTGTCCTTAAGGCTCTGGAGTCAGCATTGCACTCAAGACCCTTGTCCTGGCCCACAGAACAGGAGGGCCCACAACATAACTGGACAAGACAGACTGGCACAGGACTGTGGAGATGGAACAGACAGTTGGCCTGGCCCAGGCCAGGCCTTGAGGATGCAGGAGGTGGCTGTTGGCACAGAGTGTGGACATTAAAATCACTCTCTAAATCTGCTGAGTGAACGTCCCAACCAACTAAAAAAAAAAAAGTGGCCTTAAAAGCTCCTCTCCTGATCTGAGATGGGGGAGTCTGCCTTACCTTTTTTGTCTTTCTTCTCTTCCTCTTCACCACCTGCCCCCAGCAGAGTAAAGATTATGCCAGTCTGGGAGTTCACACCCACAGCTGTTACCACCATCCTTCCAGAGCCTTCCATCACATGGGTCCCTGTGAAGGGATGAAACCAATTTATTTTGGTCATGTCTTCCCCCAACAAACATGGTTTGAGGAAGCACCAGAAACCTGACCACTGAAAATTGATCCTGGCTACTACATGTGGTTAGAATGATGTGGTTGGTGTTTTGAGGTTCAAGGGTACATATATGAGCAACATATCAGTTCTTTGGCTCCCAAACAGCTCAGGCTTGCCAAGAAATCTCCAATATTTCCCAAAGGGTCTCACTTCTTTCTCCTTTGTGTGTGTGTGTGTGTGTGTGTGTGTGTGTGTGTGTGTGTGTGTGTGTTTGGGCTACACTTAGCAATACTCAGGTACCGCTCTTGGCTCTGTACTCAGGAATTACTCCTGGTGGTATTTTAAGTACCATATGTGATGCCCAGGGTTGAACCTGAGTTGAACACATGCAAGATAGACTTATTAACTGCACTGCTGCTTCACTTTCCCCTTCCTTTTTCTCCCCTAACAGGCCAATCTCAGCCTGCACTATTTCCCCCTCAAAGAGAGTACTGAGATACCATCTCTTTGTTTTGGGGCCACAACCAGAGGTGATGCGCAGGGACCATATAGCTCTTGAGATGGAAATCTGAGCCTCTCATTTCCAAAGCATGAGCTCAGTCCATTCAACTATCTCTCTAGTCTGAGACACTTTCTGCTCTTTCTGCTGGATTCTGCAACCGGCAAAAAAATATCCACAAAGCCCTAAACGCAGCTGCTTGAAATGGGGTCTCCCATGTCCCCCCAGGGAAAGAATTCGGGGCTCTGGGGTGCTTATTTTAAGGTCTGCATGGTTGAGATTTAGCACTTCTCATTATGAACTCAGGCAAAAGACTTCTGCATGTTAGCAGCATTCACAGAGCATTCAAACACATCACAAACCCTCAAGTTTTTTCATTACTCTTTACAGAGCTGCAGAGAATCTGTTCATTTTTATTCTATAGCGAAGGCAGTTATTAAACTTTGTTATTTGTTATTTAGCACATGAACTACAAAACACATCTAAAAATGCTTAACGATTTCAATGTACTTTGAACCAGTGCATTTTTTTTTTGGTTTTTGGGCCACACCCTGTGACGTTCAGGGGTTACGCCTGGCTATGCGCTCAGAAGTTGCTCCTGGCTTCTTGGGGGACCATATGGGACGCCGGGGGATCGAACCGCGGTCCGTCCTAGGCTAACGCAGGCAAGGCAGGCACCTTACCTCCAGCGCCACTGCCCAGCCCCTGAACCAGTGCATTTTTAAATTTGTTTTTAGGCTACACCGAGTGATGCTCAGGAATTACTCCTAGCTCTGTGCTCAGAAATCGCTCCTGGCTTGGGGGACCATATGGGACACCAGGGGTCCCAACCATGGTCCATCCTAGGTCAGCTTCATGCAAGGCAAACACCCTACCGCGGTGCTATCACTCTTGCCCAGAACTACTGCATTTTAAAAAATTTTATTATTTTCTTTTCCTTTTCCTTTTTGGTTATCAACACAGCATACAAAGACCCCCTATTGTTCTTCATAGGTAAACTGAGATTTAGAGCAGTGAAGTGGCCACAGAAAGATCAGTCTAGAGATCAAGTCCAATCCTGATCTGGTCTTCCTGCTACAGGTGTATCTGCCACCTGCGGGTCATATTCAGACTCTATAAGGGCAAATGGTTCCTGGGTGGGAGGTTTTGAAATATAGTGGGTGTTCTGGGAAAGAGGTTTCAAGGTAGGGGGTTCTGGGATGGTGGGATTTAGGGGATTTCAAGGGTGGGATATAGAACCCATGTGGCTCTAGGATTGCTTTGCTATCTCCCAGGCAAATTTCATTCTGGAAAATTCTGACTGTTCTAGTAGAAAATTGTTTCCTAGGAGATCCTGACTCCCCTACAGAGAGCCAGAGCATAGAAGGACCCTTTAAAGAATGCTCACGTGGGCCTCACTTTCATGAGAATATTTTATTTATTTGTTTATTTTTGAACTCACCCAGTGATGCTCAGGGATTACTCTTGGCCCTGCACTCAGCGACCACTCCTGGCAGTACTTGGGGGACCATATCGAATCCAGGCAAACTGTGTGAAGGCAAGTGCCCTCTCAGCTGTAGAGTTTCTCCAGCACCTCTGTGATTTCCCTGACAGCCTCTCTGTGCCTTTGCACATGCTTCCCATCTGTTGAGAATATGGTTTCCCTCGGTTCTGGCTCCTGAGTAGACTCAGTGGTATCAACTGGCTTCACTTGCTCTGTCACTTCTGAAAATGACTGACTTGCTCACCTGTTGGTTCTTTCAGCTGAATCTGAGCTTCAGGAGGGTGGGCCACTTGGTTCCCTGGTCCCTGGCACACAGGGGGTGTTTAGTGCATATGACTGAGTAAGTTCTGGGTAAGTCTCTCCGTGTAGTTTATCTGTTCCTCCTGCCATCCTCCCCTGATCCTTTCCTTGCTTCCAATCCAGCTAATTTTCACAGGGCATTGTGGGAAGGCCGTTCACACACAACCCTCTTTGTTAAATCCCTCCTCATCCTTCAAAATCCTGCTTGGTCGCCTCCTCACTGTTCTCCAGAGGAGGCAGCTCTTGGCAGGTCTGTTTTCTTGTCCATCTCTCCTCCCTTGCCCTTTGCAGCAGCCAGAGTGACATTCTACAACAAGGGCCAATGTGACCAACTTCCTGCTTCGAACCATCCCTTGGGGTTCAAACCAACACCAAGCCTTGCCCAGAGCCTTGAGGTTGGCTGCCTGCTCCTCTGCCACCTCCCTCCTGCCTCTGGGCTTTGCATGTTCTATTCCCTCTGTTTGGAGCAGCAACCCCCTGCACCCCCATCTTCCCGATTCTTTCTCAGTGCACTTGGGGGTTTGCTTGATCCACCCCACATGCCTACCACCTTCTGGGGCACAGTGCTGCTCAGTCTATGACAAGTGCGTAGGTCTCCTAGACCCTAAACCCGAATGTACCCCCACACTCATCCCAGAATTCCATATTCAGGGAGGAAACCAGGACCACTTGTGGCTGGTTCTCCCTCCCCACTGCCGACACAGGCACAGCTATAGACTTTCCAGGACACCAGGCCCCAGAGGTCATCTCAGGACAGAAGTGACCAATGAAGGTTTGATCCAGCACCTGGACCCAAGTAGGTCCCAGCAGGCACCACATGGGGGGCATGAGGTGGACTGGGCATGTCCTTCAGGGTAATCTGGTCAGAGAAGTGGAAGAACCGAGAGTCAAGTGTCAGAATTTGGCAACCTTCCTCTGGGTCCCCAGGGGGTGCCATTAGTGTGACAGGAAGCAGCCAGAAGAGACACCCCCCTCATCCCTCATGGCCCCCCTTCACAGGGCAACTTACCTGATAGCAACATGGGGTCCTTGTCCACTGACTTGCGCACCTGGTCTGACTCCCCAGTTAGGGAGCTCTCATCGATCTTGAGGTCGTTGCCTTGAATGAAGAGGCCATCAGCGGGGAGGAGGTCGCCTGGTGGGGGAAAGGGGACCAAGTTGGCAAGAAGTCAACCTGTGATATGGTCCCAGATTCCTGGGACAATGTCCATAAGGAATGGTGTGGACACAGGTAGGGCCCTATGACTTTTCTCTCAGGCACCTACAGAGTTTGGGGAGCACTCGCCTCTTCCTGGCTGGAATGTAGGCCCTGTTTCTACCGTGGATTGGGAGATTCTTCTGGAAGGGTCAGCTTCTATCATACTTAGGGAGTCAGGGGCCCCAAACAGTCTGCAGAGAAGAGTGCCCTAGAACAGAAGGGAGAACATGCAGCTCTGGAGACCCTCTTTGTTCCTCTCCTTCCTCCCCTCAGCCTGGAGGGGCCTGGGCTGTCATCTGATTCCTCTTCTGCTTTTCTGACCCAGTCAACTCAGGGCTGAGAAATGCATCTCATGTTACTGCCTGTTCTGAATGTTAGGGTCTTGAGGATGCTGTGTTGAGATGACTGAAGGAGTTAAGTGACTGGGGGCCCTGAGTGGTGTTTTATTAGTGATGCCCACCATGGCAACCATAATGCATGCTTCACTTCTGATCAGATGATTTCTGGAATATTCTTTCTTCCATGCAGTGCCATCCCCAGCCCAAAAGAGCTCAGAAGTGCCTGGCCTGGAATCTGCCTCCTTCCCTTGGTATCTGGGACTGCCTGTTTGATGAGTTCTTTCTTAGCTCCAAGCCCTTACCTGAGTTTTGGAATAGGGACACTCACCATATTTGATCTGGGCTATATCCCCAACCACAATCTCGGCCACGGGGATCTGGACCACCTGGCCGGCCCTGACCACAGTGAACTTCTGCTCCTGCTCGATGCGGCTCTGCAGGCCTCGGAACTGTTTTTCTTTGCTCCAGTCATTGAAGGCCGTGACAAGAACCACGCAGATGACTGACAGGAGAATGGCCGCACCTTCGATCCAGCCGGCCTCTGCCTCCCCTTCGTCCTCGGCCCCGCCTTGGGCCGTGGCACATCCTGCAGAGAGCAGGGGAAGGAGGGCTGAAGTGGGTGGCAGGGGCCTCATGGAAAAAATGATGCTGATATTCAGGCCACAGGGGATAAGGCATTTCCCTACCCAGCCACCTTCTGGCTTGATGGTTATGGTCAAGAGTCCCATTATGTTGGCTTCAGCAGTCTCCTCACTGAAGTTTGCCCCTCACAGCTACCCAAGCCCCTCTCTTTTGCAGCAGACATTCTGCTGCAAATAACAGAACAGTCTGATCAGGTTTCCCTCCTCCTCTCATGTCTTGTCCTCTGCTTCTGACCCAAGCATCACAACCCAGGGGCCTAGTAATTCAGAGAGCCTGGTGGTCAGAACATGACCTTTGAGGAGTTCCAACTTTGGGATCTTTAGCTGGTGACAAAGAGAAACTGAAGTGGGGAGACAACTGGGTGTTTTCTCAGGAATGCAGATAGACAGAGGCTGGGGGCTCCAGGGAAGAGAAGAGGCAGAAGTTGAGGGAAAGCTGTTCTGTTTTTCAGAGCTTGGAACTGGTTTACTTTGCTTGTGCTGGCCCCCATGGCTAGTACAGATAGTACAAACACAAGGCAGGGCCCAGCTTGGTGGTGCTGGGATCTGCTCTCTGCCTTGTCCACCCAGTCAGTGGAAAGAGCCAGAAACCTGTTTTACAGTCTGTTCTGCAGGCTCTTCCCACAGTGGGCCCTGACTACTTTGGGGTCTTGTTTCTAATCAAGGCAAGGTAATTATGGCTTCCATTTGGGGGGAGGGCTTCTGATTCATTGAATGTGCTCCTGACAGATGCCTTTCCCCACCTGCCCTCTAACTTCTAATCTCACATGAAACTGGGTCACCCGAGGCTGCTGACCTGATGGTGTTTCTCAATCCATCCCTTATGAAGCAAATGGAGGTGAGAGTGGGCCTGAAGGTTGGGAAGCCAGGATTTCTAGGTCAGAGTCTGGGGTCTATTCTTTCTAGAATTACCATGACACTGGCTGTCTGAGGCTCTGAAGCATGTGCACAAATTCTCCAAGAGGGCTGTTGAGGTTGGCGGAAGTCATGGCTATTCTTGTGAGTGGCACCTTTAGTTTTGTTCCAGCAGCTGTGTTTTCTTCCATAGCTCGAGGGCCTGGGACTTATGTAACCCTCTGCCCCTTTGTTGAAATAAAAGTCCTTCACAGCCCTGAAATCTAGCTTCTCAAGTGAACAAACAGAAAAAGCCCCACCCCATTGCATTGGGGGGGGGTTACCCTCATTCCCCTGATTGGTCCCAGCAACCCTCCTCAGGGAAGGATTTTTTTTGTTTGTTTTGTTTTTGGGTCACACCTGGTGTTGCTCAGGAGTTACTCCTGGCTCTGTGCTCAAAAGTCACTCCTGGCAGGCTCGGGTGACAATATGGGATGCTGGGATTCAAACCATTCATCCTGGATTGGCTGCATGCAAGGCAAATGCCTTACCGGTGTGCTATCTCTCCGGCCTCTTAAATATTTTTTTAAAATAAAAACTTCTGCTCAGGATGTTGTCTCAGACATTTTTGTCTGCTCTTGAGCCATACCCAGTGATGCTCATGGCTGATTTCTGACTCTATACTCAGAAATCACTCCTGGCAGTGCTTCGGGGACCACATTGGATGCTGGGGATTGAACCCTGATCAGTTGGGTATAAAGCAATCGCCTTACCCACTGAATTGTCACTCCAGTCCCCCTTCTGCATCTCATACTGTGAGGGTCCCACTGTTAGGGAAGTGAGATTGTCCTAAGGAACCATTTTCTCCCCTCCTTGGAGGTAATCTGAGCTATGTCAAGTCTCCTCCCGTATTGCCTTGGCTGCTGGGAAGTTCAAGGCCATATTTAAGCCCCCTTATTGGAATAGATCATAGCGGTTATGGGTGTTTATCATCTTCTGTTTCTTTCCTGTCTTTTTGTTTGTTTATTTGTTTATTTATTTAATTCTTGTTGATTTATTTTTGGGTTTTGAGCCACACCCAGTGACCAGTTCAAGGGTTACTTCTGGCTATGCGCTCAGAAATTGCTCCTGGCTCAGGGAACCATATGGGACACTGGGGATTGAACCCAGATCGTCCTGGGTCAGTTGCATGCAAGGGAAAGTCCCTACCCTGTGCTATGGCTCCGGCCCCTGTACCTCCTCTTGTGAGCAGTGTCCTCCCTATCTTGAAACCTTCTTTGGAAAGAGGTCACATTTGAAAAAAAAAAATCAACTTCACAACAATAGGAATGATTTGACTGATCAATTGGCTAAGTTACTGATTGGGGGCGCCAGTCTGGCTTGGGAAGAGTGAGGGAGGACAGAGGTTGGAGAAATAAATCTCAGAGATAACTACCCTGTTTGGGGGAAAACAGGCCCTTCATAACATTTCCTTTACAGACCTCACTTTCTATCTGCTTGCTTGAAACATGAACCTCGTAGGCTTATCTGTTCAGGCAGTGTATTTATCAGGAAATGCCAAATCATAGTTAATAATAAAGTGTTCACATTCTCCTACTAATAAAAATAAGATTATAACACTTTAAGCAATAAAATACTAGAGCTTGGGCCAGATAGTTCAGTGCATGGGAAACTTGCGCTTCATGTGGTTTACTTGGTTAGATCCCTGGCACTCCATGTGGCTCAAAAGCACTACTAGGAGTAATTCCTGAATGCAGAGCCAGGAGTAACCCCTGAGTACAGCTGCATGTGATCCAGAAAAAAAACAACCATACAAAATAAAATAAAATACTAGATCTTAATTGATCCCGCAGATCCCAGAGTATGTGGGAATCTATGTATGTGTGTATAGATCTATTACAAAAATTTCGAGCAGGGGAAGCTCACTCTTTTCTTTTTTCACTCTTTTCTTGAACAAGATAAAAACTGAGTTGTAAAAGATCATGGGTACAACAGGCCCATGCAGCAGAAAGCTGACCATCTCAGAAGTAGAGGATGGGCCAAGTTCCCACCTAGCTAAAGCCACGCTTGCTGCCTCCAGCATCCAGAATCACTATTTTCCTGATGGCCCTACCTCATCACTGACATCTATGATTCCCTTTGGTGATACCAATCTGACCAAACTTCAGGTCTGCCAATTTTTGGATTTTGGGGCTGATATAACCAGGGCTTTTTAAAGGAGTTTGGGCACCGTCCTCCACCCTGTATCTTTCTTCATCCAGAAGGCCTGGCATCTGAGTACATGCCCCTAAAAGTCATAATATCAGTAATAGTGCTTTGAATCCTCTGGTCAACTTCATTTGTTTCATGCTGTCATCTTTATAGGAACACACCAATTTAATAGAAGGGACAGCTAACAAGAGCTTACTAAACCTTCTGCCATTATATTAATGACTTCATTAGAGATACAACAATTTTCACAAATGTGCTTGCTCCTGTAATTTTTCTCTCTTTTTCTTTTTTTCTTAGCTTTCTTCTCTTCCTTTTTATTTTTTTTTTATTTCTACTCTTTTCAGTAATTTTACTTTCACTTCTTTGGAAACAAATGTTGTTTGACATCAACGCTGTCAGCTTTGTGATGCATTTTCTTTAAATGAATTAAAAACATTATTTTGTTTGGCCACAGCCAGCAGAACTCAGGACTTACTCCCAAGTTTGCTTTCAGAAATTACTCCTGGCAGTGGTCAGGGAACCATATGGGACATTAGGAATTAACCCTAGGTTGGTGTTGGCCCTGTGGAAGGCAAGTGCCCTATCCACTGTACTATTGATCTAGCCCCTAGATTTATTGTCTATTATACTTCTTGTATGTCATTCATCTTCTATTATAAGTAGCACATATCACCTATTATTCATTCATCTACGTATCTACCAACCCCGCATCCATATATATTCTCTATTTATCTATCTAATGATCAATCTATCCTTGTCTGTCTACTCATGTCTCTTTCTGTCAGCCATTTATCTCTCCATCCATCCATCTATCCATCCACTTGTATTTCTCCTTCCTTCCTTCCTTCCTTCCTTCCTTCCTTCCTTCCTTCCTTCCTTCCTTCCTTCCTTCCTTCCTTCCTTCCTTCCTTCCTTCCTTCCTTCCTTCCTTCCTTCCTTCCTTCCCTCCCTCCCTTTTCCCTCCCTCCTTCCCTTTTCCCTCCCTCCCTCCCTCCCTTTTCTCTCCCTCCCTCCCTTTTCCCTCCCTCCCTCCCTTTTCCCTCCCTCCCTTTTCTCTCCCTCCCTCCCTTTTCCCTCCCTCCCTCCCTTTTCCCTCCCTCCCTCCCTTTTCTCTCCCTCCCTCCCTTTTCCCTCCCTCCCTCCCTTTTCCCTCCCTCCCTCCCTTTTCCCTCCCTCCCTCCCTTTTCCCTCCCTCCCTCCCTTTTCTCTCCCTCCATCCCTCCCTTTTCCCTCCCTCCCTCCCTCCCTTTTCTCTCCCCCTCCCTTCTCCCTCCCTCCCTTCTCCCTCCTTTCTCCCTCCCTCCTTCCTTCCCTCCCTCCCTTCCCTTCCCTTCCCTTCCCTTCCCTTCCCTTCCTTTCCCTTCCTTTCTCTTCCCTTCCCTTTTCTTTCTATTATCCAACCACTTATCTACCTACCCATTCCTCCCTACCTCCTTCACACTCTCTCCCTTGCTCCTCTCTCTTTCTCTCCTTTTCTGTGTTCACAGTGTTATGTACTCTTTTTTTATTTTTTATTTTTGGGCCACACCCGTTTGATGCTCAGGGGTTACTCCTGGCTAAACACTCAAAAATTGCCCCTGGCTTGGGGGACCATATGGGACGCTGGGGGATCGAACCGCAGTCCTTCCTTGGCTAGCGCTTGCAAGGCAGACCCACCTCACTGGCCCCAGTGTTATGTACTCTTACAGTCTACACTATGAAGAACCACAGGCACGGAGCTGGTAAAACCTTTGCCCTCAGCAGCAGCGTCCATTTATGTAGTCCATTTATGGACTACAAGGATGCATGGAGGTTAACTGCCAGGAACTCTTGTCTGGGTATATCTGCAGCCCACTGTGGCTAGGGGATGGAATCAAGGCAGGCACATGTCAATCTACTTTCTGGACTAAAACTCAGGATATGAGAAATCATATGTGGCTGAATTGCCAGAGAGATGCTGGGCTGAGCTCCTTCTGGGCACAAAGCTGAGGAAGAAGGGCAGCTTCAGGCCTGGAGGAGGCAGTACTAGCATACCATGACTGAGAGAAGGCCCACACTGTTTCTCTAAAAATGCCACAACTGGCTTTGGGGTTCTCAGGAGGAAGAACATTTTAATTTATTAAAATTCTTTTGGGTTTTTTGGGCCACACTTAGTGGTGGTCAGGGGTTATGACTGGCTCTCCACTCACGGTTCATTTCTGGCAAGCTTGGGGGACCATATGGGATGCTGGGGATTGAACCTGGGTCAATTGTGTGCAATGCAAACACCCTACCTGCTGTGCTATAACTTGGCCCCTAGAAGGAAGAACATTTTAACTGGAACTCAAACACAAAAGTGTCCAGTGAATGCCCATGACAACAATGGGCACTTGGGTTCATCTCTGGCCATGGATGAGTCCTACCCCTTGGCATGGCACTGCTTTCTCCACTTGGATGTGGTTTCTTCGGGCTTCCTCCAGATGTGGGTGATGTGAGTAGTGGGGGTGTGGCTGACATGGGTGATGTGGGCTGTGGGGGTGTGGCTGCTGCAAGGCCCAGGTGCACCCGTCCTACCTTCATTGCTCTCTCCAGGTGGGTGGTAGAAGGAAAGCCCCAGGGAAATGATGGCCGCGATTTCCAAGATGATCAACGTCACATCCTGCAGCGCCTCCCACACCAGCTGCAGGAAGGTTTTCGGCTTCTTTGGAGGTATAAAGTTCTGCCCAAAAATCTGCTTCCTCTTCTCCAGGTCCGGTGCAGTGCCAGGCAGGCCTGTGGATAGAGTGAAGAGGTGGATGTGGGCCTGCACCCTCAAACTCCTACAGGTAGGGAGGGGACAGAGCAGAGGATCTAAGACTGGATACTTGCCAGCACTAGGAGGGAGCCCAATGATCATTTGAGGCCTAGAGCTACCTCTGTGGCATGCTCTGACATGCTCTGACACACCACAGCAGGCCAGAGACCTACCTATCTGTGCAGGAGAAGAACGTGGCTCCCCAGAGCTCCGCCTATGTTCCATCCCTCCAGAGCCTCAAGAATGTGACATCACTGAGGAAAATTATGTTGGCTGATACCACTGAGTCCTAAATGGCCCAAATCAGTGACAAATGTCCTGCTACAGCAGACTTCTGGGGGATGGGAGAGGCAGTGTGAGGGCTGGGTGGGGCCCCCTCAGAGCCCTCAAAGACAACATGGCCTGGCTGACCCTATGATTTCCCAGTCTGGACCATATGGGATGGCAAGATTAGAACCACTGTCAGTCCTGAATCGGTTGCCTGCAAGGCAAACGCTCTACAGCTGTACTATCTCTCCAGCTCCTTCTCTGGTGTTCTGGGACCTCTCCTGAGTCCTGCATGCTACTGAAGGTTCAGATAGGGCATTTTCCTCCATCTACATCAGCTCAGCCATTCCAGTGCTTCTTTGCCCAGGAACTTCTGCTTGATTACTAGTGGCCCCCGCTGAAGGGTGGCCCCAGCCCCATGACCCTCTCGACTGTCCAAGGCTGTGGGTGGGTGAGTGAGCTTGGGAGCCTAGCGAATAGAGACTCCAGTTGGGGATTATTCATATTTTAGGGGCTTCTAGTTAGATTTGATGTCTATAAAGGGATTCCTTAAGAAATAGACCAGTACCTACATCTCCCTGATAACATCAGCAGCTAAATCTGAATTGTGTTAGGGCCAGGAGGCTGGCATTTGGGGGAGGACATGGGGACAGCAAAGAAATATAGACAATCTTTGGTTCCTGGGGTACTCAGGGAGATAGTGGGATTGTAAATGCTCTCTAGCTCTAGGTCTGACTGTGGATTGGGGCCTTTTCTCCTAATGAGGACTGGGATGGGCACCAAGACCCTGCATCGAGGGGTGGAGACCAGGGCAGGGCAGCAAATGGCAAACATCTATGAGAGTTGTGCCTGTTGGGTAGAAGAGAGAAGTAGCTGAGGAGGCACAGTGGGGCTCGGTGGAAACTGGTGGGGCAAAGTGAAGCGTCTGGTCTCTTTTCTGGGGTGATTTCTCAGCTCTTGTGGGGAGTGAGAACCTGGCAGCTGAATATCCGGAAACTGGTGCAAAGCTCTGTTAAAAAGCCTTCCTAGAACTGGGCTTGTAGCTTAATGGATGAGTACCCATCATCACAAAGAAGACACCAAAGATCCAGGGCCAAGTGCCAGCCAGACATGCATGAGCTGATGGGACCTGGAGCAAGTATGATCAAGGAAGCAAGGGTGACACTGGGGCCACTCTGTCCTCTCCTTCCTCCTGCCCCTTTCCAGCACCTGCCCTGCTGCCTGCAGTCACCAGGAAGTGCCCTGCTTTCCCAGACAACCATGAGTGTGGTTCCCACCGTAAACCTCCTAATATAAGGCCAAGTAGAGGCTCAGGGTCGTGTGGCAGTGCAGGTGGGGTGGCCATGATCCCCCCTCCTTCTTCCCTCTTTCTTTCATTCAGGCTTTGGGTCCCAATGCTAGCCCTGGCATTGGCACTGGTTCTGAATACCTCAGTTTCCCTATCTAAAGTGTGGGCAACGCAGGGGTGCGAGTTTCCAAACACATCCCCTATGGAGAGTCTGAGGGGAGGAATACAAGCCATCCAGTTTTGTGGGGTTCACTGTGTCTCCCTGAGGAGGAGGGCTCTGGAGAGGGGTTTTATAAGAAGGGGGAGGAGAGTCCAGCTGTGAGTGGGCACCACAAACAGACTCTTCTTCTCTCCCAGCCTCAGTTTCCCCAATTGTGCCGTGAAGGGTTGGTCTGGCCGGGAAGCTGGTGCAGGCTTGGCCTGGGCTATTGGAAGTGGGGTCTCCATGTCTGGCTGGCTTGAGGAGTCAGTAAAATCACCCCCTATCCTTCAGTGCTGACACCCCTTGGCAGGGGGGGCTGTGAGGCCTGGAACCAAGTCAATGGTTTTGAGGATGCAGGGACATGTGCCTGCCCTGTCCCACCCACTAGCACCCCCTTCCCAGGAGCTGCGCCTCTTACCTCCCCTGCCTTCTGGCTAAAATTCACACTGATTTGGGGGAGCAAAAAACAACAGAGGTTGGTCTCACAGCGGTGCTGGAGATTCTACTTAGATCAAAGAGCTTCTCTTGGATTATTCTACTAAAACCCCACAATAGACAGCAGGTGGGGTAGGCTTTGTCTGGCAGGACACTGAATGCCCAAGAAAGAGTGGGACATGGCTGGCTGGCAGGCATGGCATAGGGCTATGGTTGGTTATGTGGCGTGGGGGTCATGGCTGGCACATGTGGCATGGACAAATGGACTCTTGATGCTGGTTTTCTCGTGTACAGGCACAGAGCAGAAGGGGTCAGTGGGTGAACCTGTCACTAGCCTTAGCCCTGGGAGACACGGTTTTCTCCTCAAAAAAAAAAAATGGGAACACCCCCCTCCCACAGCCAGTCTCTCTCACTTGGGGCCCTATGGTCCCCAATATATTCCAAGGAGGTCATAGGTAAAATGTATCTCAATGGGGCCACAGCATGAGACTACGGGCTAAATCTGATAGGATATGGGGCTGGGGGAAGTCCAGGAAAGAAAGGAGGTGGGAAGGGTTGAGGTCAAAGGGAAGGTTGGAGAGCAAGTTGGAGTGACAAGGTCAGAGGAGTGAGGTTGGTAAGGGCTACGGTTCATGATCCCCAGATCCCAGGGCCTTGCTGGAGACCCATGGGGTCTGGAGGAAGAAACCAGAATTGAGGCAGAGGGAGAAAGGGGACCAGAGAGATTGAGGAAGTGAGGCTCAGGCTGACAGCACACTCTGCTGAATGGAACCTTCCCTGGCTCTCACTCCTGGTTGCCTCCCCTCCCAGTCCAGTGGGCTCTCCCACACCCCTGGAGACACACCCTCACCCTGAAAACTCTTCCACTTCTGCCACATGGTGGGCATGAGGATGTGGAGGTAAGACCACATGAGTGACCATGATCCTGAGCAATAATTTGGGGGTCCCCCTGTCCTGTGGGAACAGACCATGTGGACTGGGAGGCGATTCCAGACAGGCCCATGGTGCTAGTCTCATGCATATGGAATTGGGCAGGTGTGGGGATCTGGAAGCATGTCTGAAGGGGGTGAGGGGCTCTCACTAATGTCTCTGGGGACCATGGGCAGAGGTAGGCACTGTTGGGCTCACGCACTCACCAGCTGGGTGCTGGTACCTGAATACATGATACAGCCCATGCTGCTTCATAAGTGTGGGACACTTATATGTGCTGGTTCATGTGTGACATCCATGTCTGCTGACTCACATGTGTGTGACACCCATATCTGCTGGTTCATATATGTGTGTAAAACACCCATGTCTGATGGTTCAAGTGTGTGTGTGACACCTATGTCTGTCGGTTCATGTGTGTGTGTGACATCCATGCCTGCTGGTTCATGCATGTAGTGTGACCAAGGCACAAATGCAGACCAGCTACTATGAGCCCCCCACTCTGCCATCCTGACATACATGGGAACATGTGCTTCTAGGTGGATTAAATCCCCAAGTCTCTGCCCAAGACAGATGAGCATCCCCGTGACCACTGCAAGGATTCATGGATTTGTAAAACCTTCAGCTAAGGCTCCAGAATGGCAATGTCAGCAAGGAAAGTGGGAGAGGGCCAGGTTGGAAGGTGGGTGGTCAGAGCTGCCTCTACCAGCTGTGAAAATAATCAACAATTTGTCCCACAGAATGGGGTGGGGTGGCCACTGAAGCTGGGGAATGCAGATCAATGACAGGGTGCCCAGTTAATCTGAACAGCAGGGAACAGCAGTGATGTTTGGTATACATGAATATAAAGAAACTGATTAGTTTGCTAGAATTCAAACTCAGCTGGGTGTCTTGTATTTTCCTTTCTCTTTTTGGGGGCAGCCATATCTGGTTTGCTGCTCCAAGATCACTTCAGGTGATTTGTTTTGTTTTGTTTTGTTTTTGTTTTTGGGCCACAATCGGTGATGCTCAGGGGTTATTCCTGCCTGGCTCTGGGGTCAGAAATTGCGCCTGGCTCGGGGGACCACATGGGAGTCGCATGCAAGGCAAATGCCCTGCCACTGCGCCACTGCTCTGGCTCCACTTCTGGTGGTATTTAGCAGACCATGAGGTGCTGGGAATCCAATTTGGGGTTCCCACATGCAAAACCTGTGCTTGGTTCTCAGAGCACTTCCCATGCCCTGCCTGATAGCTTTGCTTTTTGGTTTGCTTTGGGGGTCCTGACAACAGTTGGCCTGTGATGCTCATGCAATTGGGGCCTCATGCCTGCAAAGCAAGTGCCTATCCCTGTATCCTGCTTTGTTAACTCTCCAGTCCCACTCCTGATTCCCCCCCCCCCCTCTCTTCTGCTGGAACAGAACAAATTCAGGGCCTGTCTCATATCACCATCCAAAAGATGGGGAAACTGAGGCCAAGACAGGCAGTGAGCTAGTCCAGATGCAGGAAGGTGTAGGGTCAGACTGGACTCCTGACCTGGCCATTTTCACTTGGGGGACAGGTGAGGGGAGATTTGAAACCATAGAGCCTTACTGCAGACACAGAATAATCATTCAATACGCCCTTTCCTTCAACTCTTCATCTTTCTAAAAGAGATATGACTCAGATCATCCTGAGTAACCTCCAAGGGGCTTTGCTCTCAGTCCCTTGGACATTTTGTCCCAGAACTGACCCAGACATATTTGTTTGTAGACCACACTCAGTAGTATCAGGGCTTACTTCTGGCTTCTGCACTCAGCAAATACTCCTGGTGGGCTCAGGGAAATTTATGGGATGCTGGGACAAATGTCTTTCCCACTGTACTACTCTCTAGCCCCTATCCAGAGATTTTAAGCTCATAGGAAGGAGCATCCTAACCTACCAGGAGAAAGCACTCTGCAGATCTGTGGCCTCCCAGGGTGGCTACAAAAATCCCCTTTTATTTTTGCCACTGACAGAGTTTTGGAAATTGCTGCCCCTTTCTCAGGCTGTTTTCTCACCTGAAAATTAAAGCAAAAGGACCATGTGCCCTGTCCACTGACTGACAGAGACAGGAAGTTCCCTAACGTGTCTAACAGCTGGGGCACAGAATCTGCACAGAAAAGTCCTGCCTTGTCTTTAAAGTTCAGCACAGGGTCCCCTGGTGTATTACCAACAGGGTTACCACCTTCCTATCTCCTCATGGCTTATCAGAAATGTGGAATCAAATCCCACTTCTGTTCACTGGGGTATAGTTAGGGGCAGGCACTCTGTCTACACACAGTGTGTATGTGTGTGTGTGTTTGGTTTTTGGGTCACACCTGGCAGCGCTCAGGGGTTACTCCTGGCTCTTTGCTCAGAAATCGCTCCTGGCAGGCTTGGGGGACCATATGGGATGCCGGGAATTGAACTTGGGTCCATCCCGAGTTGACTGCATGCAAGGCAAACACCCTACTTCAGTGCTATTTCTCCGACCCCTACATTTTGTATTTAATTTTGAAAATGGTGAGTGTAAGGTCCATGTAAGGGGGATCAGAGAGGCTCTGTGACTTGCCAGGTCATACAGTGGAAGCTGAGAGCTAAAACCAGGTCTTGGAGGCTGCATTGCACACAACACAGAGCTGCCTGCCTCAGAACTCAGTACTGAAACCAAAGCCAAAAGCACCACCACTCTCCTGCTCGCTCCTGAGACAGATTCTTTTCTATAAACAGAGACTTGGCATTTGATGAGAGTTCGCTTCCAGGGATGCCAACTACCTGAAGAAACGTGCGGAGACTCCATCACCAGGCGCGTGTTGCTAAATATTTGTGTTGTCACTCTGGTGTGGGTTCCTCCGGGAACATAAATAAAAGTCGTATATTTTGAAAGGAAAAAGAGAGAAAGAGACTCCACGGGCCCTTTGAAAAATGACATTTATAGAAAAATGCATTCCTGTCTTTGGAAGAGAGTGGGCTACTGAAACAGCGACACACACGGTCCGTAACATGCTATGTCGTAGTTAAGAGAACATAAGAAGCTTTAGCAAACCTAAATCCTGATCGAGAGGGAGCTCAGAGACGAACTGTGCACGGAAGGAAAGCAAGTCGCAGTGGGCGGTGTTAACATTGCATTTAGGGAAAGCATGAAACACACAGGCCAGTGGTTTCTTATTTTGGGATGTGTGGGGTGCATCTATATAAGAGAGAGTGTGCGTAAGGGTCTGTAAGGATTGACTCCAAAGGCATTAAGAGAGCAGCTCTAGGAGGAGAGGGGACACTCAGATGGGTTGTTGCGGTCAAGGGAATTCTGACTTCGCAGTATGTGAATTTTGACCAGGAGATTGTGGTCAGGCTTAATTGGAATAATTCAATGTTTAATGTAAACGGCAGATCAATACATCTTGGAAGACACAGTTTGCCTGTCAGTGCTGAGCAGAGAGGACTTTGGGATAAATTTTCCTGGGTTACAAATCTTGGCTTTGTTACTTCTGTGCATGAAGGTTAGGTCCCCTTCTTGGAGCTGCCCTGCCTATAGCTTGGTTGTGAGGATGGAAAGTGTTTTCCGTGCAACCATTGCCCTTCTGAGTCCCACTCTTATGTCCTGATAGACTCTTCCTCCTTATCCCTCCCTGTGCCTGTTAGTACACCTAGCATACCTCTCACACCAAAACATTCCCCTGGGTCTGACCTAGTGCCAAGACATCCATATGTGGGTCAAGTCCAGCATCACTGCCCACCAAGTGGAGTTATGGCCACTTCACTCCTGTTCCTGCTACCAGGCCCACAGCAGCTTATTTTTTATTTATTTATTTATTTATTTTTTGGTTTTTGGGTCACACCTGGCAGTGCTCAGGGGTTATTCCTGGCTCCAGGCTCAGAAATTGCTCCTGGCAGGCACAGGGGACCATATGGGGTGCCGGGATTCGAACCGATGACCTCCTGCATGAAAGGCAAACGCCTTACCTCCATGCTATCTCTCCGGCCCCATCACAGCAGCTTATTAATATTTTTTGCTTTGCTTGCCTTGGGACCACACCTGGTGGTGCTCAGGGCTTATTTCTGGTTCTGCATTCAGGAATAACTCCTGGAAGGGCTAAGGGAACCATAGAGGGGTGCTAAAAATTGAACTCTGGTTGGCCATGTGCAAGACAATCGCCCTATCCACTGTACTATCACTCAGGCCTCTAATTCATTAAGTTCATTTATAATTCATTAATATTCTTTCCAGGATATTTTTTTCTATCTCTTCGATGAGCTTTTCTGAGCTCTCCCGAATCCCTTTAATGTGTTCTTTTGAGTTCTCTTTGACTTCTCTGAGTTTCTTTAGTAGAGAGTGTTTGAGCTTTATGACAGAGAGATAGAAACTTTGCTCATAATAAAGAAGCCAAAAATATGTAATAGCAAGGAGTTTTCAAGACATGGTTATGGTGGGAGAGCCAGGGGAGATCTCTGAGAAAGTACCTTCCTGACAACCAGGAAGGCTGAGTTTGACCTTCAGCACTGCCCCACATGGGCCACATGGGCAGGAGCAAGAACTAGACCATTATCAAACACCACACCTGGGTATCTATCCACAATGGTACAAACACATGGACCTATGACCCAAAAACTATCAAAATTCACACAGGGAAACATAGGCTATGTGATCTTTAGGTATGTCTCTGAGGGGTCGATTTTAACGACCAGAGAAACTCAGCAAAAACCAAAGGGAGCATGTCAAATAAAAAAGACTCCACACAGAGCAGGCCATTTCCTTATTTCCAACCCTCTGTCTGCTCCTCCACTCTTCCAGGTAATCTCCCAGTTGGGTCCCAGCAGCCTCCACACCTGCCTTTTGCTTCCTCAGCAGGCCCAACTCCATATTTCCTGAACAAAATGCTCATCACACCTTATGCTGCTCACTCTTATACTTCTTGTCACTAGATGAGAAAGAGTAAACCCCAGACACATTCATCAGAGATGCTCAGAGAGGCTGTTACAGATTCACCCTCAGCATAGCAAACACCATGGGAAGTCAAGGCCCCATACCCAGAGAGTGAAAATAATAAATTGCATTGAAGTTTCTATCAACATCAGCATGTGCTGTAAAACTCTCAGAAAAATGACTTAGTGACATCCAGGTTAGGATCTGTAAGAAGCTCAAAGAAACAATGGCACAGGCTGTCAGAAATGTAAAAAAAATAATAGAGCATAGAAATGAGAAATTACATTCAGAAGTGACAGAAATAAAAAAATTCAAGTTGGTACTATTTATAAAAGCCAGATTCTGGAAACAACCCTAATGGCCAAGAACAGACAAGGAGACAAATTAGCTATGGTATAGCTACACAACAGAAAACTATGCAGCAGTAGAAAGAAGTAAAGTCATGAAATTTTCTGATACATGGATGAACATGAACAAATGATGCTGTATGAAATGAGTCAGAGGGAGAGGGACAGATATAGAATGATTACACTCACTTGTGGGATATACAGAAACACAGCAGGAGAATAATGTCCAAAGACAATAAAAACAAAGGCCAGGAGGACTGGCCTTTTATAAGAGGTTTTCCGCAATGCAGGGGAGGACGGTTAGGTCATGAAGGGACCACTAGGATGACAGTGGGAAATGATCACTCTGGACAAGAACTGGGTGCTGAAAGAAGGTAAAGTGATATGCATGATACCTTTTCAGTGACAGTATTGCAAACCACAGTGCCCCAAAGGAAAAAAAAAGTGTTTGCTACAGAGGCAGACTGGGGGTTGGGAGTAAAACTGGGGACATTGGTGAAGGGAAGTGGACACTGTTGAAGGGATGGGTGCTCAAACATTGTAAGACTTTGTCATGAACAACTTTGTGTCTCGTGGTGATTCAATAAATGAAAAATTCAAAAAAGAAATAATAGGGCCCGGAGAGATAGCACAGCGGCGTTTGCCTTGCAAGCAGCCGATCCAGGACCAAAGGTGGTTGGTTCGAATCCCGGTGTCCCATATGGTCCCCCGTGCCTGCCAGGAGCTATTTCTGAGCAGACAGCCAGGAGTCACCCCTGAGCACCGCCGGGTGTGGCCCAAAAACAAAACAAAACAAAACAAACAAAAAAAAGAAATAATAATAGAATAATAGCAGCTGAGGGAAAGATTGAGGAGCTCTAAGATTCAGGAGACCTCTAGAAAACAAAACAGAAGATGGGAAAAGTCTGAAAAGAGATGAACGGCTCACCAGAGAACTTGTGGGAGAATCAACCAGGGTGAGTTCCAAAGGAGCAACATAACAATGATCAAAATACCCAAGAAACAGGAAGCAAATTCAATCAAAAACCATGAGTTGAGGAGAATTTCTGAGTTGAGTGCAGACACCCAGATCCAAGAGGTCTGAAGAGTCCCAGCAAAAATAGACCCAAATCAAAACACTCCAAGAGGCATCATCATCAGGATTACAAAAGATAAAGACAGGGATAGAATAATGAAAGGGCAAGATTTAAAAAAAGAAACTTACAAGCAAAGGAAAACACACAAGATTCACGGCAGAGCTATCACACGAGACTCTGAGCCCAAAGAGAATGGAGGGAGATAGTGCAAAAACTCCATAGAAATGAACACTTCACCAAGAAGATGCTATCCAGCTAGGTTATCATTTAAATCCGAAGAAACAGCAGGGAGCTGCATGGTTAAACAGGGATTTAGGAAATTTATAAATGTAGGGAATTTATAGCTTTGAAGCCAGTTTTGCAAGGAACTTCTTTAAATGACAAGACAAAGTTCTCAACACTTTCCTACTGAGTATGGCGCTCTCTCATGGTGCTTATGGCTGCTTCTACTAGATTAAGAAAGGTCTATTTATGCCTAGCTTGCCATACGATTTTAGAATTTTATAAAACAAATGAACATTTCCCTTATACTGAATATTTTATGTCTGTTAAGGAGGCTCATTTTATACCCAAGGAGACCTTTTAAAAATTATTAATGCAATCCCCAGCCCCAAAGGTCCGGCAGAGACAATTGTAACGGAATGGGGCTTTTGGAAGCACAAAGAAAGACGCTATCCTAGGTGCCACCCTAGGCTCAGTGCAAAGACCAAGATCACCAACCACAGAAGATGGATTAAAATGACACTGAGGTAACAGAACCTCTAGAACCACAAAGACTGACTTCATCATAAGTCCCACCTCAGGATCTGTGCAGATACTGAGCCCTCTAAACACAGAGCAGAAGTCTTCCACACACCAAAAAAAAAAAAAAGAAAAAAAAAACACCACCGGGAAAGTAAAGGATCCTGAGCAAAGTCTAGAGTTGATCCCATGACAGTATGCTCCAAAGATGGAGAAATCCCATATCTCTTAGGCCAAGTGAATTCTTTTTCGAATGACCCCAATATTTACTGTGCCAGGGCAGGAGGGAAAAAACAAAAATACAAAAAGCACAAAACCTTGGTTATTTTTTATATAAATATATATATTACCTTCATTTATTATTGTTATTATTATTTTTGATTTACCAATCTATTTTGGTCGATTTCTCTGTTTGGGTGTGATTATTGAAAGTGTAGTCCCCAATTATACTTATTTTTTTTTCTCTTCCTTTCTTCTCTTTCGTTATGTGCTATGCCATGTTTCTTAATTCAAGACCATGGCGTGATTTTTGTTTGTCTGTTTTTGTTTTTGTTTTTTTCTATTTGTTTCTTTGTTTGTTTTGTCTACTCTGTGTGGTGCTTATCGATATAGCTGGAGCCCTCACTGGATATTTGACACTTCTTTTGGTACTAGTGGAGTGTTTCACCTTCTTTTTCCCCATCTCCCAAATTGATGATGAGAGCCTTTAGAAGGACTCCGCCCATTTTCGGGGTATTAGACTCTTACCCCAGTTTATTACTTTTCTCTCCTTCAAACAAAACCACGCAACTTGAACTAGCTAGTCCTGACTCCAGTTAGAGGGGGAAATAAGGGAGGCATCAAGACCAAACAGCTGCAAGACCACTAAATAGTGGGTTAGATACAGAGGGGACCACATATTCTAGCCGCCCTGGGGTGAGGGAAAAGGAAAAGGGAGGTAGGACAGAAACGGTGGTGTAGGGAGGACAATTTGGCGATGGGAACCCCCCCTGATTTTATGTAAATATGTACCTAAAATATTATTGTCAACAATATGTAAGCCACTATGTTCAAAATAAAAATTTATATTAAAAATTATTAATGCAGATATTAAGTATATTTATTATGCAATATATATATTTTGGGACCATACCCTATGGTACTCAGGAGTTATTCCTGGCTCTGCACTCAGAAATCAATCCTGGCAGGCCTGGGAGACCATATGGAATGCTGGGGATCAAACTTGGGGTTTGCCATGAGCAAGGTAAACTCCTTACCTATTGTTCCCTCCCCCATATTATGTAGTATTTTTTTGTTTTGTCTTGTCTTGCTTTTGGGTCACACCCAGCAGCACTCAGGGGATACTTCTGGCTCTGTGCTCAGAAATCAATCCTGGCAGGCTTGGGGGGAACATATGGGATGCTGGGATTTGAACCACCATCTGTCCTGGATTGGCTGTTTGCAAGGCATGTGTCCTACTGCTGTGCTATCTCCCCAGCCCTATGTAGTATTTTATTTTAACATAAAGCCAACATTCCCCTTTTAGGATGAAACATAATTTTATACTTTGATAGGCCTATTAAGATTTTCTCCTTAAATTTTTCTTAATTCTCCTCACTCTTACTAAATTGTAGATTCACAGGACATATCTATTTCATGTATATTTTAACACCTATTAGTATGGTTATGCTATTAATTTTTAAAACTTATATAAAAAAGGGATGTAGAGTTTTTGAGAAGACTTTGATCACTTTATCATCGATTTAGATTTTGTAGAATGTCAGGAGTTTAGCTCTACTCATCTGTACATGTGTGCTTAGTACTACCTCCACAATTCCCAAATAAGATCTCTCTCATAGATTGGCTATAAAGAAGCATAGCTAGAAAACAACAAATGGCCAAAGTCATTGGAACTGGATATTTTGTCTATGAAACTCAGCTCACCTGGGGGCAGTAGTGATGGGATGGATCCTAGGCACACTGATGGTGGGAAGTGGGGTCCTTGATGGATGACAATAAATAGCACTATAAAAGCCAATGCTTCAATATAAATGAGGAAAATTCTCTTGACTGAGGGTAAAGCCATACAGTCCAAGAACCCATTTTTAAGGCTAAAGAAACTGTGGTACATCTACACAATGGAATACTACGCAGCCGCTGGGAGAGATGAAGTCATGAAAATTCCCTATACATGGATGGACATGGAAACTATTATGCTGTGTGAAATAAGTCAGAGGGAGAGATACAGAATAGTCTCACTCACCTATGGGTTTTAAGAAAAATAAAAGACGTTATTGTAATAATCCCCTCAGACAATAGAGATGAGGGCTGGAAGGACCACCTCATGAAATGAAGCTCATCACAAAGAGTGGTGAGTGCAGTTAGGGAAATAACTACACTAACAACTACCTTGACAATGTTAATGAGCGAGAGAAGTGGAATGCCTGCTTGAATACAGGCAGGGAGGAGGAGGAAGATGGGGGCACCAGTGGTGGGAAGGTTGCACTGGTGAAGAGGGATGTTCTTTTTATGACTGAAACCCAACTACAAATATATTTTTCATTATGGTGCTTAAATAAATATATTATTCAAGAAACATATTTTTTAAAACAGAGGAAAATTCTCACTGAAGGTGAGAAGGAAATTGCACATAATAGAGCCATAAAGGGGTTGATATCCAAAATATGCCATAAAACTAGGAAAACAACAGAAGTCAAGTTGCCTGGGGCTAGAGTGACAGTACAGCAGGTTTTCTTGTATTGCATGCAGCCAACCCAGTTTTGATCTCTGGCATCACATATGGTCCCCTGAGTGAACCTTCATCCCTCCTTTCTCCCTAGGTAACTTGACCTTACCTGCAAGACCCCGCCCATTCCTGGGAGGGGTCTTGGAAAAGGTAGATAAGGCCTCTGACCCAGGGGATGGCCCCTTTTGTCTCTTTTGGTCTTTGGCCAGCATGGAGGTCAAAGGGAAGATGGCTGACAGGAGTTAAGATGCAGGGCTAGCTAAGAATAGCAAATGCTTAAAAGGTTCTGATATAGGCCACACATGTGGTGGATAGGGTATGAATAAAGCTGATACTTCCTGATGCCTGTCTCTGGATGAGTCTGATTCCGCTGTTCACCTAAACCTGGGACCCGCCAGCTGAATGGGGATTGCGGAGCCACGTGGCCTGGGATGGCAGAGAAATCCCTCCATCCATCCTCCTCCATCCACCACCATCACTAATTATTTAATGCAACACTGAGCACCTTTAGAAGTGATTCCTGAGTGCAGAGCTAATAGTAAACATTGAGTATTATTTTGGGTGGTCCCCAAACAATCAAACAAAAACCAAGTGTCTTGGCTAAAAAGTGTCTCTAGACACATCTCCAAGGAAGACAGAGAAATGGTCACAGACACCAGGAAGGTGGTCAAACCTCCTGTTATTTAGGAAATGCCAAGCTGGAACTTTAGAAGGTCACCCCTTGCCTGTGATAGGCTAGTGCTGAGGTGGGGAGAAGGAAGTCCCAGTAATAGAAATTGGTACCCCAGGATGGAAAGGCCTCAATATTAAAAATCAAAATTCCATATGATCCAGTTACCCCACTCCTGAGTATTCCTCCAAAAAAAAATACAAAACGACTCCAAAAAGATCCTGTGTCCATCCCCCATCTAAGGCAGCATTATCCACAATAGTTAAGAGCTGGGAACCCTTAAAGTGCTGTTCACTGAGTTACTGACAGAGATCATGGAGGAAGATCGAGTCAGCAAGAAGATGCGATTTGCTGGACTTGGAGGACTTGCACTGCTTCCTGGAGTGTCTGAGTAAGAGAAAGGCCACACAGAACTCACAGGCTGTGAACAGAAAAACCAGCTAGCAGATACACTCATTATAGCCCACAGAAATAAACTCTCTGGCCAACCTGCACATCCCCACATGGAAGAGGTGATTAAAGCTAAACACCCCTGACAGAAGGGAAGGGGTTGGTGAGAAATGAGTTGAAAGGGCTTGTTTGATTTGTTTTTGTTTTGGGGCCACATCCAGTGATCCTGAGGGGTTACTCCTGGCAGTACTCATATGAGATGTCAGGTAGTGCTCATATAGGAATGGCGTCAGGCAAACACTCTACTTGCTGTCCTATCTGTCTGTCCCTGAAAGGGCTCAGGTGTTGGATGAAAGACAGACCTAGACTTACAGTGGGGAGCTCCTGCCAAATGCTGGAATATTGTATTCTATGATTCTGCTCTGTTCCTCCAATTGAAAGAAGATGAGAAGGCACTTAGGGCGTCGCTATGGATGCAGTGTATGCCCACGCCAGAAGCTCAATGCTGGGTGGCGTTTGCAGTTAATACAAGTTTGACTCATGATTTCTTTTTTTATGGGGGGTGGTTGGAGAGAGGCACACCCCAGCTGTGCTCAAGACTTACTCCTGGCTCAGGAGTCACTCCTCGCATGGCTCGGGAAACGATTTGTGGTGCCAGGAATCAAACGTGGGTTGAACATGTGCAAGGCAATAACCCTCCCTGCTGTACTATTGATCCTGCCCCCTAGAAGTGTGGCAGAAAGGGGAGGAGGTGGGAACGATGTAAGGAGGGGGGGAGCCTTGGCATTGTGGAGTCCCCAAGCACTGCTGAGGGAGCCTTGGTATCCCCTGGGTTCTCAGCCTGAGCCCTGCACTGTTTTGCCCCAAAGCATTTCTGGAGGTGCTTTTACCAAACATCAGTCAGTACACCAGCCACACAACTGCTGGGCGAACCCAAAGGAACAAAAGATGACAGCAAGACTCAGGTTCTTCCTAATCTTCCAGTCATGGGTTGGAGACCCTCTGCTTCTACTTCCTGTCCTCAGGGGGGCTTGGATTAGTTCACAAAGGGTATCTCTTGCTAGAACATTCTGTCCATTTCTCTGATCCCAGCACTGAAACTGTTGATCTTTCACCAGGGGTATCCTGGGTAGGCATGGATGTGCTCTGGGCAGTACCCAGGGGCTGAATGAGGGGAAGCCTGTATTGGGGGCACCCAGAGTGTAGGACAGGTGCTGCTGATCATGTTTTTTTGGGGGAGACCTCTTAGGGACAGATGTCCTGGCTGGAACTGACCACCTTCACCTCCCTGAAGCAGAGACAGTCCCATCCTGCTGGCTGATGTCTCCCTGCTTGGGTTGATAATTCTGAGGACTGAATCCCCTTGAAAAGGCAAGACCCTGCCACTGTGCGTGTGCTTAGTCATGGCTGGTACACAGTGGACATTTTTGTGAGCCTGGAATGGGAGGTCAGAGGGAGGAGACAGGAATGGGAGAGGAGGTGAGGGAGAGAGATAGGCAGGGGAAGGCATGAGAAGGGAGGAGAGGGAGGGAAAAGAGAAAGAGCGGGAAAGTGAGGGAGGAAGGAGGGGAGAGGTAAAAGGTCACTTCATCCTCTGCATGGCCCCTCATGGAGGCAAAACGCTGTCCTGTTTTAAAAGGCAGGCCATGCAAGGGCTAACATTGCAAATCCAGGGATGTGACTTGTGGCCTGTCCTGAAAGACTTTGACTTTTGGTCCTATTCATTCACTCATTCATCCGCTCACACATTCCTTCATGAAATAACTCACAAAGGCACCTCAGTCAGACTCTGCGGGGTGGGGGACAGAAATGTTTGAGTTCTCCTTCCCTGGGGGTCCCAACTGTGGAATGCTGGCTCCTGTGGTGGCTGAGATTTGGCTCTGCTTTCTCAGATATGTGAGCAGAAGCAAGTTACTGGCCTTCTCTGAGTCCTTTGACTCAACAACCTCTCTGGGAAAGGGTTGAGATCTGGCACTAGGCTCTTCGCAGTCCATGCTGAGCTTATCCACCCTTAGCAAGTGTGTGATTTGGGAATTCAAACACAGACATGTCTCTGAGATCATTCCATGGTTTCAGTTGTTTTTTTGGGGGGTCCACACACGGTGGTACTCAGGGGTTACTCCTGGAATGCGCTCAGAAATTGCTCTTGGCTTGGGGGGACGATATGGGACACCTGGGGATTGAACTGCAGTCTGTTCTAGGTTAGCACATGCAAGGCAAACACCCTACCGCTTGCGCCACCACTCCAGTCTCATTCCATGGTTTCTTCCCCCATGTGGTGCATGTAGGGAACAGGTCCCTTCCTTTACCCTCTCAGGCCCAATCTGGGGGAAAGAGACTGGGGAGGTGACATATGTAACCCCCCTGGTTGATGGGATCTGGGCGTGCAGAACACTAACTGGGAAAACAAACTTGGATCCTGCAGGAATCATGCTCAGTGCCACCATTCCTGCCTACTGCTTCCTTGGTGAGCTCCAGGTATCCACAGATGTGCAGCCCAGCATATGTTCTCATGCACACCCTCCTGCAGTTTGGAAATGAGGTGCTTCTTAGCAAACTCTCATGACCTTTGCCAGCTGAAGATGACAGGTGCTATGTGTCTGGGCCCTGGTGAGCCCGTGAAAGAAGTTTCTGTTGGTGGGCAAGGTCCCCCTCTCCTGGGAGGGCTAGAAATTCAAGTGTTTGGCCAGCCACTTCCCTGTTGTGCCAGGCCCAGGGTAGGTTCTAAGCCCATTTAAAAAAATATCTTGGGACCTGAGCAATAGCACAGCGATAGGGCGTTTGCCTTGCACATGGCTGACCCAGGACAGACCTGCGTTCGATCCCTGGCATCCCATATGGTCCCCCAAGCCAGGAGTGATTTCTGTGCATATAGCCAGGAGTAACTTGAGTGTTCACTGGGTGTGGTCCAAAAATCAAAAGAAAAAATATTTATTTAAATACTGTGATTACAAACATGATTGTAGTTGGGTTTCAGTTATAAAAAGAATACCTCCCTTCACCAGTGCAACATTCCCATCATCAAAGCCCCCCAATCCCCCCACCTGTATTCAAGACAGGCTTTCTACTTCCCTCACTCATTACATTGTTATGATAGTTCTCAGTGTAGTTATTTCTCTAACTGCACTCATCACTCTTTGTAGTGAGCTTCATATCATGAGCCAATCCTTCCGGCACTCATCTCTGGGAATTATTTCAATAATGTCTTTTATTTTTCTTAAAACCCATAGATGAGTGACACTATTCTGTGTGTGTCTCTCTTTCTCTCTACGTCCATTTTGAAAGCTAGATGAACCCCAGAACATTCTCCCTCTTTCTGTAGCTGGGAAGCCCCCATATCTGGCCCTGGTTTGGCTCCACTGAGCTCCTTCCAGGGGTGGAGCAGGGAACAGAGGCTGCAAGAGGCAGGGCCAGAACAGGTGCTCAGAGATGCCTCCTCCTCCTCCCTGGCTCTTCCACTGTGCTCCCTCCACAGGCAGTGAGAACAGAGCAGCTTCTCAACTGTGATCAGACCGTACCCTGGAATAATTATGACTCATCCCAATGAATGCTTCCCACTCCTAAGAATGAATGAATAATAAAGCCGGTTGATTTTTCTGAAAAGAAAAAAAAAAAGAGTTGTTTCTAAAAAACACGTCGATAAAGAGCTTAAGCACTAAAGGCTTGCAGAGGGGGGAAAGCAGGCGGTTTGGGCCTCCAGCAAACCATCTTTTTGCTGAAAATTTGGCCAGCATGAACATGTCAAGTGTTGGGTTTTGGAAGCTCTCAGTCTCTCATAGACTACAAGGCTCATAGCTCCTTGTACCTGTTCCTCTGCCATCCCTCTTCCTCTCTGAAGGTCTCCCTGTGGCCTCTTGGCCAGGGCCTACTAGAAGTGTCATCTTCATGGCATCTGAGATGGATTAGTAGGGGTGCCTGTGGTGTGGGTTTGGACTGAGGATATCTGCCCCAGTGTCCATTGGGGGCTTCTCTTTCAGGCACTGACCTCACCACTCCCCCTCAGAATCTCAGGGGCCACACAAAAGCCTACCTAGTTCTTGTGTCTATGTCTCCCCCTGAGCATTTCCTTCCTCCTCCTGAGCAGTGTAGTCAGCACCCCAGGGCTTCCTGGGGAGGGATTTCCTCACTCACTCTCTGCTTCACCACCTGAATTAACACCCTCATAACTTCACATGCTGTAGTGCTGTCTCTCTCATGGTGTCTCCTCTGTAGGCCACAGCTGTCATCATTCCAGGTATCCATACAGACCCTGACATTCTGAAACTCAACATGCAATCAGCAATGTCTGACACCTCAGATTTGCAGGTATAACCTCTTTCTCATTCATTTATCCACTTATCCATGTGTTGTCCACCCACAAATCTATTCGCCACCCATCTGGACATCCATTCTCTGATCCATTCATCTGTTCATCCACCCATTCACTCGTCTACCCACTCATTCACCCACCACCCATCCACCCACCATCTGTCCATATACCCTCTTACCCACTCAACCATCCATCATCTAACCATAAAACAATCATCCACATATATATTTCCCCATAACCCATACATTTATTCATCCCTCCACTTACAACCAGTATCCACCAACTCTTCTAATCCACCCATTTACCCATCTACTTAGTCAACCACTCAACTATCTATACACCTATCCATTCATTTACTTATCCATCCATCATCTTTATATCCATCCAACCATCATTCATATATCCATCATCTATCCATCATTCAATCATCTATCCACCTATCCAATCACTTATCCATCCATCATTCAACCATGTATCCACCTATCTATCCATTCACCCATCCATCCATCCATCCATCCATCCATCCATCCATCCATCCATCCATTCGTTCATCTATCCATCCACTTCCCTTTCCTCTTTTCATTGCTCATGAATTTGTCAAACATTTTGTACTTGCTGCATTCTGCATGTCTGACAAAAGTTGTCCCCTAAGAACACAAAGATTCCAGTGAGCTTTGAGAGCTCACAGTCTGGGTGGTGATGGGAGGGGGATGAACATCTCTTCCTCCCTGACATGACTTTTCTCATACCTCTGGCCCCTCACCTGTCACCTATCACCTCTCCTTTGGAATTTGCCTCCATGCTGTCCTCTAAGCATCTCTTCCTTCTCTCTCTAGGCACAGCCACACCTGGCACACAGAAGGAAGGCTTACTGGCTCCACCTGCCTCTGCCCCTGTTTTGCTGGTGTTTACCCAGAAGGCTCCAGAAGAGCTGACTTGACTCAATTCCCTCTCATCTCAGTAAACCTCTAGAATGTTCCCTTACCCTCTCCTTCTTGGATAGACTCACTAGTTATCACTGGGACCACACTTATCAGGTCACATCCCAGGGGATAGTGCAACCCCAATCTCTATTCCCTGTCTGTAAAGTTGGGGTTCATGCTAGCACCTCCTGCCCAGTTTTGCTGGGAAGGATGATGAGCTACTGACTGTGCTCAGAACAGTGCTTAGCAGAGCCTAGGGTGGGTGGTGGACGCTGGGAAAGAACATTCCCTCCCTCTGGGCAGGGCCTCGTCTTCATCCACTTTTGGGGCTGAGGACATTTGGAGTCTGTGCCCCTCTCCTGTGGCAAAGGCTTTGCATTTGTGCCTTCCTGTGAGTCACCAGGCCCTTCTTGCCGGTGGAGAGGAAGGGGTAAGTGGACCAGCCACTGGGTCAGGCAGCATTGTTGCCCCACCTCTCACCCTGGTGCACCTGGTTGTCTAGCAACCAGGAATGCACATTCCTGCCTCCGCCTGCAATTTTCTGGGGAAACAAAATGTTCCCGAAAAACCTTCAAATCTCATTCCATTGAGTGCTACTCGGCCCGAGGCCCCCATGAAGAGAACAAAGCACTGGGCGTCTGGGCCGCTGTGCTGGGGGTGGGGGCCAGGAGGGTATTGTGGAGACCTTCCCACAGGTCTGGACTAACAAGGTGGTTGGGGAAGGGCCCCCCTTCTCCAAGGAGGGCCTGGGCACAATGATGGGGGGGGGCAGTTCCACCTCCCATGCCTGCCCTGAGTTCACAGCAGCCCCATCGCTTCAGCAAAGACACTGTTCCTCTGCCATAGTTCAGCTCCCGCACCTCACCTAGTCTCACTTCCTGCCAAATATTCTGGGGTCTCTCTCGGAGGACACACGGTGCCTAGGAGCCTCGCTTTGTGCCCAGGATGTGGAGGACAAGCTGGGTCAGCTGCCACCCTGCCTTGGGGCCTTTTCTCAGAGCTTTAGGACAATGATGGTGGACAGCAGGCAGCCTTGATTTCTTCCCATGGGGAGAGCCACCGCCACTTAAAGCCCATGTAAGTTCAAAGACATGCCCTCCCCCAAATCTCACCCTCACAGCCTCCATCTACCTACTCTTTTCTGCTCCTATATCTGTTTGTGAAGTTCCATGGGGGTGTAAGGGTCTCTCTTCATTCAAGGATAGTCACGGAAGAATGAATGAATGGAGGATGGATCAGCTCCCAAGAAGAATAGTCAGGGGCAAGAAGTTAAAAGCTTCAATGTCATTGTCGCAGTCATAGATCTTCAGTTACTATCTGGGACTGATTCAGAACCCCAGGTGGCATTTATGAGGGTTGGGTGGGCTGGGGTGACAGATGGAAGTTTTGGGTTTCTGGGGCTGGCAGACTCCGTCTCAGCCTGGGTGGACTTGAGTACCCTGTGAAAGACAGGGTCGAAGCTGGATCATGCCAGACCTGCAAGCCAGGAAGAGTTTAGTTTTCACTGAAAAGCAGCCACAGTGTCTCGAGCTGGTGACAGAAAAATGGATTCACTGGAGGTTTTGCTGTCCAATGTCTGGGGACAGTTTGGAGGTGGAGAGGATAGAAAAGGGGGATCACACTGACCTATCCTATCCTCGAGTTACTTTCCTAACAACAGACTGTCGTCCCCCAAAGCAGAAGCTCAGAGAGACAGAGGGAGTGACCTGAGGATACACAGCGAGAGGAGCAAAAAAATTGACTCTCATATTGTTCCAGTCTCCATTCCTGCATCTAGGGTTCTGGACTTATGTTTTACCTCTGTAAAATCTCACCAAGGACTAGTCAGGGCTCCCTGAGGTGGCTGCTGGCCAGAGGAAGATCGGTGTGTCCCCTGTGTATTTTATTTATTTATTTATTTTTGTTTTTAGATCATACCAGTGGTGTTCAGGGGTTACTCCTGGCTCTGTGCTCAGAAATTGCCCATTGCAGGCTCAGGGGACCATATGGGATGCCAGGATTTGAACCAACATCCGTTCTGGATCGGCTGCGTGCAAGGCAAATGCCCTATCGATGTGCTATCTTTCCACCCCTATTTATTTATTTATTTATTTATTTATTTATTTATTTATTTATGGCTTACAGTGATGCTCAGAGCTTACTTCTGGCTCTCTGCTCAGGAGTCATTCCTGCTGGTGCTAAGGGGGACCATATGGGATGCCGGAGATCAAATCCAGTTGGCTGTGTGCAAGGTGTCTTCCCCATTGTGCTCTGGATCCACCCACCAAAAATGCCCAGACTTTGGTCCACAGTCCTAGCATCACCATGTGGGGTTCAAGGAGACCTGAGGAACCCTCTCAGCCCCTTTTGAGAGTTTACTGCATGAGATGTGAGCCTACCCCTTGCCTGGATTGGAATGCCAAAGAGATGAGATGTGGGCAAAGCAGGCAGTTCTGCACCTCAGTTCTGCAACTCACATGCAAAGCGTAGCTGCCACAAGCAAGTGCCATCAATCTTGGGAAAAGCTGGTCCTCAGGTAGCAGTCCTGGGTTCACTCTGTCTTTTGGGCTGCCCTAGGCCTGGCCTCTACCTGCCTTGGGTCACCCCAATGCTTTGGAGGTGCTCCTAGGGGGTCTGTGGCTCACTGGGCAGTCATAGTTCACTAGGACACCTGGGGCCCAGCCAGTTGGGGTCCCCCATTTCTCGTCTCCATGCTCTTCTTCACCACGGTCCTTCATCTGGGCTGTCTGTGGTTTAGTCCATTTACTTCCCTCTATGAAAAAGAAGTTGCGAGCTAGGGCTGAAGTGTGGGGGAGTGTGACCTCTCATGGGTCTGTCACTCTAGCCCTACACTCTGGTCTGCTATTCTCAAGATAAACCCTGGATTCTTTTGAGAGACACTGGACTTACAAGCAATAGTGTTTAAAACATGAAATACAAGGATAGTGACACAGAAAACACATGGCAAACAAATGCTCAAAAGTGAACAGAATAACCCAGGCAGTCCTTCTGGGGGCACTTTTTTTGGTCTGTTTTTGGGCCACACCTGGCAATGCTCAGGGCTTACTCCTGGCTCTGTGCTCAGAAAACACTCTTGGTAGCTTGAGGGATCATACGGATGCTGAGATTGAACATGATTTGGCCTCATGCAAGACAAACACCTCCGTGTTGTAGTATGTCTCTGGCCCTGGGAAAACTATATGAATTTCTTATTTTTATTTTTATTTTTTTGCTTTTTGGGCCACATCCGGTGATGCTCAGGGGTTACTCCTCGCTATGCACTCAGAAATCACTTCTGGCTTGGGGGACCATATGGGATGCTGGGGGATTGAGCCAAGGTCTGTCTTTTCTAGGTTAGCATGTGCAAGACAAATGCCCTACCACTTGAGCCACCATTCTGGCCCCAGAATTTCTGAACATTTGAACCACTTCCATGGGCAGATCTCATCTCTGCTACTCTGGAGACACTAGGGCCACACCTGGCTATGCTCAGTAGTGCATGTGGTGCTGAGGATCAGACTGGGGATGACAGCATGTGAGGTTCATTCCTTCTCTCCTGTCTTGTCTCACAGGCCTGGTATCTCTTTATATGGAGCTGTTGCTACACACAAAATTCTTCCCCACTTTTTCTTTACCCCATTACTCCACTTCTCCCTGTTCTAACACCTTTTTTTTTGTTTTAGGGCCACATACGGCTGTGCTCAGGGGCTACTCCTGGCTCGGCACTCAGAAATCACTCCTGGCTCAGGGGACCATATGTGATGCTGGGGATCAAACTCGCGTCCGTCCCTGGGTCAGCTGCATGCAAGGCAAGCACCCTGCCACTGTGCTACCACTCCGGCCTCACCTGTTTCTTTTCTGTACTGGAGGCTGTGTGAGCTTTGGGGTGAACTTTCTCTGGACCTGAGATGCAAAACCTACAACAAACCCTAGCTAGCTACTGGTGGTGGTGATGATGAAGATGAAAATGAAAGTGGAGGAGGAGGAGGAGGAGGAATAGAAGGGGGGAAAGTAAGACAAGGAGGAAGAAGATAAAAGAAGAAAGAAAGAGTAGGAAGCAGAAGTAGAGGAGAAGGTAGAGGAGACAGAGAGGAGGGAGAAGAGGAAGAGAAAGAGGAGGAGAAGGAGAGGCAGGAGAAAGAGAGAGAGGAAGAGGAGGAGGAGGAGGTGAAAGAGGATAAGAATGAGGAGAGAAGCAGTAGGGGGAAGCCATGAAAAAAGCAGCTGCCAGCAGACATCCCCAATGCTCTTCATCAGCTCAGTGACCCCTGTTAGGGTATATACCACTGTACCAAGCCACCCAATGGCTTCTGTGCCCAAAGAAACCGGCTGGATCACACAGTAACTGATGGTGCATTCAGACTCAGGACTGTGCCTGGACCCTCTGGCACTGCTGTCCCTGCTATCCTGCCAAGTGTGGAGGCTGTCATTCAGGAGTCCCAGGTTCCCCCCCGAATTACCTTCAGACCATCTCTGGGGCCTTATCTGTGCAAGTCAGGAGTCTGGGCTCGAGGGAACTGACCCAAATGCACCCTTGAGCACCCTAAAATGAGGCACTACAGAGCCTCTGCACACAATCCCCTGTGAAGGCAGGGCCACGGCCAAAGGTGTTCTAGAAACAATAGTGCAGACTCTGGCAGTTATGGAGTCTGGGCCCAGACAGCATAGAGAGAGGACAGTGGGACAGAAAGGCCAGGAACACAGAGAACAAGGATGAAATCTGCCCTGTTCTGAATTTTAAATTCTAAGTTTCCAAAATTCTAAATTTCTAAAATTCTAAATTCTATTCTAAAATTCTAAATACTAAACTTTATTATTTAAAGGGTTTTTTTTTTTTTTTTTTGGTTTTTGAGCCACATCTGTTGACACTCAGGGGTTACTCCTGGCAATGCACTCAGAAAACGATCCTGGCTTGGGGGAACCACATGGGATGCCGGGGGATTGAATCGAGGTCTGTCTTAGGGTGCGCCACTGATCCGGCCCCTAAATTCTAAACTTCTATATTCTAAATTACTAAAACTCTAAATTCTATTCTAAAATTCTAAATGTTAAATTTTAACTTTCTAAAATTCTAAATTCTATCCTAAATTTTAAATTCTGTCATTTAAAGAACCCCCCATCATCAGTGCAACATTCCTATCACCAATGTCCCAAATCTCCCTCCTCCCCACCCAACTGCACCCCACCCCTGCTTGTACTCTAGACAGGCTTACTATTTCACTCATACATTCTCATTGTTAGGATAGCTCTCAATGTGGTTATTTCTCTAACTAAACTCATCACTCTTTGTGGTGAGCTTCATGAGGTGAGCTGGAACTTCCAGCCCTCCTCTCTTTTGTCTCTGAAAATTACTGCAAGAATGTCTTTTATTTTTCTTAAAACCCATGGATGAGTGAGACCATTCTGATTCTTTCTCTCTCTCTGAGTTAGTTCACTCAGCATAATAGATTCCATGTACATCCGTGTATAGGAAAATTTTATGACTTCATCTCTCCTGACGGCTGCATAATATTCCATTGTGTATATGTACCACAGTTTCTTTGGCCATTCATCTGTTGAAGGGTATCTTGGTTGTTTCCAGAGTCTTGCTATGGTAAATAGTGCTGCAATAAATATAGGTGTAAGGAAGGGGTTTTTGTATTGTATTTTTGTGTTCCTAAGGTATATTCCTAGGAGTGGTATAACTGGATCGTATGGGAGCTCAATTTCTAGTTTTTGGAGGAATCTTCACATCGCAAATTCTAAATTTTAAAAATTCTAAATTTCTAAAATTCTAAATTCTATTCTAAAATTCTAAATTTCTAAAATTCTAAATTCTATTCTAAATTTCTAAAATTCTAAATTCTATTCTAAAATTCTAAATTTTATTCTAAAATTCAAAATTTCTAAAATTTTAAATTCAATTCTAAAATTCTAAATTCTATTTTAAAATTCTAAATTTCTAAAATTCTAATATCTAAAATTCCAAATGCTAGTGCAACCTTCCCATCACCAATCCCCCATCTCCCTCCAACTTCAAACATGCTTGTAATAATGGCACTTAAATAAAGATGTTAAATAAATAAACAAATAAATAAACTAAATTCAATAAATAAATAAATAAATAAATATGGAATACTTTGATCAGCTTAAGAAAAAAAAAAGAAATCTGTCCTGTGGCCTCAGAACCCCACTTCCTTGGGGTCTCTGGCTCTGTCCTTGGAAATACCCTCGGCTATCATGGAGGCTCTTTCTGGTTCTGGGAGAACCCTGGCAGAGGGAACTGTGGGCTGTAGTGGGGATGGACAGGAAGTCATGCCCCCTCACTTTTGGGGGCCACTGGTGTCCTGCTCCGTGACTGAGCCTCATCACTATTGAACGCTTCCTGGGCCTTGAGTTTCCTGTGAGTCCCCCAGATTTGCTTCATGAGGGGCCCACAAGCCACTCCAGACCTGATACCCCTAAAATAGCCTGCTCCATAGACTCTCACTCTAACAACACCCTCCTTGATAGAACCCTGGCGCCGGACAACGATTTATTGTCATCACCTTGATCATGCCTAACATGCAGGCGACCCCCCCCCCACCTGCTGCCTGATCCTGTGTTCATAGATGTCCCCTTAGACCAGTGCTGAAGGGACACTGAGAGGGGAGAAGGTGTCTCTGCATTTAGGCTAGTGCCCACTCTTGGGGGGCACTGTCCTAGGTGCTAGTGTATCACAGAACCCCCAGAGCTGTCATTACAGTCATTTTTATTTTTATTTTTTATTTTTGGTTTTGAGCCACATCCAGTGACGCTCAGGAATTACTCCTGGCTATGTGCTCAGAAATCACTCCTGGCTTGGGGAACCATACAGGATGCTGGGAATCAAACCGAGGTCCATCCTGGGTCAGCCATGTGCAAGGCAAATGCCCTACCATTGTGCTATAGTTCTGGCCCCTGCCAGTACAGTCTTACCCACCGAAACTGGCAGGTCTCTCTCAAGGGGCTTCAAGACTGAGCTGCCTCTAGGTCCAGCTTCTGTCCTGGCCCCCGGCCTCAGGCCTGGGCGTGTGCAGTGACCAGTATAATTTCTTCCTGCCCCAAGCTCTACTCTTCCCATCTCCACCCCAGCTCTCTGCCTGTGCTCCCCTCCTGAATTCATCCTCTAGGAGTGCCCCATTCTGAGCCACACACACCAGTTCCTTAGCAGCACTGACTGCTTCAGAATCTCCAGGCGCCCCTCCTGCTACTTTGCTTTGACTCTGGACGTTCAGAGTCAAGTTCCTGCTCCTTCTGGGTGCTCCCAACTGGGCTCTGAGCACGAATCTCTTCTCCACCCATGTCCTGTATGGCTGTGGGGGACAGATTGAGATCATCTATGCCTCAGTTTCCTTGTTTGTAAACAAGAGAACAGGATAGGGGAGAGAAACACTCGCTCCCTCTGACCGTCGCCCTCAAGTCACACCCTGTGCAGTTCACATGGGATCTGCTTCTCACTCGCCCTCTCTTCCCTGCTTCTGCATCTTGGTCCCCTCTCTTCCCTCTACTAGGAATATCCTCCCCCACCCGCTGCAAAGTCAACCTTGCTTTTCTTGCTCAAATGCCACCTCCTCCAGGCAGCTCTCCTTGCTCCTCCACCAGGAAGGTCTCCCTCCTGCCTCTCAGCTTCATGGCATTTCATTTTGAGAGATCCCATCTCCTCCTGGCTCAGAAATGATCCCTGGGACCATTTGCTGGGACCATGGAAATTTCCAGGGGGGCACTCTGGTTGGGGCGGTGGCTGGCGCTGGCAGGTGGGCCCCAGGGAGGCATCAGCCGAGGTGCTAATTTCCACTGACTATAAATAACTGAAACCACAGCAGGGACGGGGATTGCGCCAGGAGTAAGATAATCGTGGTGGGGTGAGGGGGGCCGTATAAATAACTTACCTGCCTCCTGGGGACCTCTCGAGTGACAGGCCGGCCTGGAGGGACAGTGCTGAGAGAGCTGAGCTCCAGCCTCAAGGAGGCCCAGGCTGGGTGGACAGTGGTGGATGGACGGCTGGGACTGTGGGCTTGGAGCAACCCCAGTTTCTCCTCAACCCACTTCCAAAGAGGAGACAGACAATGGCAGCAATGATGGGATCAGAAATGAGTCTAGACACCTGGGCTTGCAGGAGTCAGGGATCCAGAGGGGCTTCAGAAATGAATGACCAAGGGCTGGAGCGGTGGCGCAAGCAGTAGTTGTTTGCCTTGCATGCACTAACTTAGGATGGATGGTTCGATTCCCACCATTTGGTCTCCCAATCCAGGAGTGATTTCTGAGTGTGCATAGCCAGAGTAACCCCTGAGAGTCACTGGATGTGGCCCAAAAAGAAGAAAAAAAAAGGAAGAAGAGAAATGAATGGTTAGAGGTCTAGAAGGCTGCAGGATGAGACACTGGATGAGAGCTTGTGAGTGGCCAATGGTCTTGCTGAGGAAGGGCAGAAAAGGGTCCCCTGATCTGATCTGATCCAAGGATCTGAGGTCCCTATCTTTCTCTTTTTGGGGGAGAGCATATCTATACCTGGCAGTACTCAAGGATCACTCCTACTGAACTTGGGGAACCCTAAGGAGTGATGGGAATGAAACCTGGCTGGCTGCAAGCCAGGCAAATGCCCTGTCCTCTGCATGAGGTCCCTGTCTTTTGGGGAAAAGGATATATAGCTTTGAATCAGCCACTAGGTGGCCAGGATGCTCTCTGCATGTGTGTGTATGTTTGTGTGTGTGCGTGGGGGGGGGCTCCTAAGGCCACCACAGATAGCAACCTCTGGTCAGCTGGTTCCATTGTGCATTTGATAAGGTTAGACTTAGAGACAAATGCACAGAATTGTAAGCTGTGCTTTAGATTCTGCCCTACTTCGTGCTCCTTAAATTATTGCTCCATTTTCCAGCTCTCCGTAGGGGTTAGAGGGCTAACGCTCTGAGGCCTGAGCCTGGAGATACACAGAGCTGCAGGATCACCCCCTTTCCTAATGGGGGGAAACACAGGATCTCCCAGGGTGGTCAGGAACCCAGTCAGATTTGGCCCCCTTCAAAGCCCACAAATGTGGGGACAGACAGCAGGCATGGATGGGGCCGGCTACAGAGTGCAGATGCACAGGATGCATTTTCCTCGCTGCAATTCTCAGGGGTGCATTTTCCTTGGATGATCTTGCCCTGCAACCTACAGGGGTGGGCCTGGGAGTGAGTGTTCCCCATGGGAAATGGAGTTTCCCACCTCTCGATTCCAGCTGGTGACAACTCTAGTTCCTCCTTCTGAGAGCAGACAAATATTTCTTTTGTCTTTTTAAACTGAAACAACCCACACTAACCCTGCCAGATGCAAATAAATGTGAGAAGGGGGGGTTCCTGGAGCCTGGAGTTCCCCCCTCAGCATCTCCTTGTCCCCCGGAACACCTCGGGAGGGCTTCACAGAGCCCAGTCTGAGCACTTCCTCCTTGAACCCCTAGTTTTCTTGTCTTGGGAGCCCGCATACTGCAGGGACCAGAGCTGTGCTAGGTTCTCAGTATTGACACTCCACATTCCTGATCACCGGGGACAACACCCACAGTGTGAAGGACCTTATGGAGGTGAACCGGGATTGGCTTCAGTGGGGGTGTCAGGGTCCTCTGCCCCGTGGGAGAGGCCCCAGGCTGCAGGCACCCAATTCCTGGCACCCTGTCTTGTTCTGGAGCCGCTCACGGGAAACCTCTCCCATCTGCAGGCACCGGCTCCCTGCAGAGGTGACGTCAGCGTAGGCACTGGACCAGAGCCGTATGTGGGTGTGCAGTTAGAGATTGGCATAGTCCTGGCAACCCCAACTTCTGCTTCCTCATCCTCACCTGGCGCGGGGACAGCCCTGTACCCGACATGAAGGGAGCGTGTGAATGTTGCAGAGTCCTATTAGCCTGGACTGCTGCCCCTGGCCCATGAAGCTCTCTGCAGCCCTGGCCTGTGGTAGAAGCACCATATACCCAGTTGCTCCCTGGCCCAACTCTGGTGCCCTGTCCTGGGGACCCTGGAGGGCCATTTTGGGGAATTGGCTCATGCTCCATGCCACCCTCATTCCTACCTGCCTTGTGTGCTTACAGTCACCATCTATGTGATTCTCTGCTCCTTCTTCTGTTTTTTTACACTGCCAGGGAAGATTCTGGAAGGTGGCCCTGTCTTGGTCCCCCAAACGACATCCGCACGACATAGGTAGGACTCTGTCCCCAGCTGAGCCACAGACAGTGGAGGCACACTTCAAACCATAGTGTTGGCCATATTCCTGCTGGGCACAGCTGGTGAGAGTGGGAGGAGGGACCTGGGGTTCTGTCCGGGGGGTCCTGAGGGTGGGTTGTGCCACACCACATGCAGATGGGGAAACTGAGACCTGGAATGGCCTCATGGAGGAGTGGGACTCAGAGTCAGTGCTCTTTCTGCTCCTGACACATAGCGGGCATGAAAAATCGAGTCACTTTTACTCTGCAGAGCTGAGATGCCTCCAAGGAGAGAAAACTCTGCAAGGCTGTGTCCAGTTGGAGTAGCGTGAGGCCAACCCAGGCTGAGGTCTCAACTACCAGCAATCATGGGTGACTGGCTCTGCTAGAGTTGGGCCCCCCTTTAAACACTGCTATTCTCCCTCTCCTCATGCCCCCTGGGTGTCTGACTGTGCCCAGTACCAACCAGCAGTGTCACCTGAAGTCCCTCTGGACCTACCGAGACCCTCAAGCATCTCGGGGGTCTTATGTTTTCCTAGTCCAGTGCCCAGAGAGCTGCTGCTATACCAGAGATGCCCCTCCTGGCTGCCCAGGAGTGGGTGGACTGTCTGGGTCTGCACGTGGATTAGTTTTATGGATGATTCAGAGATTTCGTGGGCGGCGCCTGTCCACGTGACTCAACCTCTTCACAGAAATCGGGGCTCAGAGGGACTCACGGATTCAGGGTGTGGGGCAGAGAAGCCTCAGCAGATTTACCCCCAGGTTCACCCTGGTGCTCATTTCACCAGGCCAGATAAACGGCCATCCTCTTTTCTGCTGATTTATTTCCTAATTAAAAATTTTTTTTTTTAGTTTCGGGGTTACACCTTTGGTGCTTAGGGGTTACTCCTGTTTTGAGCTCAGAGATCACTCCTGATGGGGCTGAGAGGACCATATGGGATGCCTATGTTGGCTGCATGGAAGGCAAGCATCCTGTCTGCTGTGCTACTGCTTGCCTGTCTGCTTGTTTGAACTCTACTTGTCCTATAAAGTAGCACCGAGTTCCCAGCATAGGATCCTTGAGCAACAGGGCAGCGATGACCTTAGTGACCCACAGGTTCCTGGGGTCCCCAAAGTACCTGTGAGAATCACATTGTGAGAGCTCAAGGAGATGGTTCAGGGGCCAGAGCACCAGTGTTGCATACATCGGACTCTGATTCCATCAAGACATATGGGAATTCCTCTCCTCTCCTCTCACCCCATCCCACACAGTATGACCTGAGGAGACCCCTCCTAGGGCCTGAGCACTGATGGGAAGACTGAGGCACAGGTTACAGGAATTGGTTCGATTGCCACAGCTGGCGAGATATGATATCAGGGTTAGTCCTGTGACACCAGGTTGGTCTTCCGGTTGGGGCATGAGTCATATGCCACCCTGATGCCCTGGCAGACAGCTCAGGTCTCCTACTCAGGGTAACTTCTATCAGTGGTTGGACATGTTCAGACTGTGTAGACATGTCTCATCCTGCAGGCCAAGCAGCTGCTTTTACTTGGGTCCCTTCTCTTGCTCCAGGCCAAATGCCCCTCTCCGGCAGAAAGAGCACACCTGTATTTCTCTATCTCTACCTCCCTGGCACACAGATGCCATCTCGCACTGCATGCGGGGGTGGGTTGGGACTGCCTGAGAATGTAGGCAGCACAGGTACAATAGAGATAAAGAAGGAGGACAAGCATTCCTGTAGCCTTGAGGTGCTGGATGGCTCTAGTCATGCCTGACACCAGAACTTTCCCTGACTGGATCCAAGCATGCCTGATACCCTCACAGAGAAACCCCGGTTCCATAAATTGGTTCGAGACCCGTCTCTCTCAGACTGAGTTCTAAGGAGTCAAAATGCTCAGCAAACACTGGAAAGCAACAACAACAGGCAGAAAACATTGAGAGTGTGATCAACTTCCTGCTGTCTGCAAGTGGCCGAGGGTGAACCCCTATTTCCATGTTATAGGTGAGAAGATTGAAGTCCAGTGTCCAAGTATCAAGACCCCAAAACCTCTCAGTACTGGGCCGGGCCAGAACTCCAGCCTCCCTCCCACCCCCAACATATTTCAGGAGGCGACTGTACCCCCATTCCTTTCATATAAGGGGTATCTGCCTCTGCCAGGCTCACACCTGAGGAGATAGGGTCTCTTTGAAGACCTCGGGGTCCTCACTCATCTCTGACCAGGCACCAAATCCTCCCTGTGGGCCCCCAAATCTGAGCGGCCTCAATTCACTTCTCCCTGGGGCCTTGACTCAGTTTCCCTGCTGGCCCCTCTTTGGTGAAAAAGCCACACACTATGGGGTTGTCACACTGACAGAATCAGGGTCCCACTCAAGGCTTCACATTGTCTTGTATCCAGCAGGCAATGGGGCCTATTTGAGAGGACTCTGTGTCTCAGGGATACACCCCTATCCTGATTATCTACCTGACCCTCAAAACTTGCTCCCACTACCCCCTGAGAACCTTCTCTTCACACTTCTCTCTACACTCTGGTGAAGATAGAATCTGTGGGTACCATCCAACTACCTGGCACCAGTGCTGGGGTTTGGATGCAGGAATGTGTGACCACGGGGGGTGGCCAACTCAGATCTCTTGTCCTGTCCCACAGAGACGGATGCTGAGAACTCACATTCATACCTCCCTCCCAGCAGCACCCCAAAGCATGGAGGCAGGGAGATGTGGACATGTGCAGAATGGCACAGGATTTCCACCTCCAAGATGGCTTCCATCTTGCTCTGCCTCCCCTGGAAAGTCTCCCCTGAACACACTGCTGCTCTGCGAGCCTATCCTGCTCCATTCTTACTCCAGCTTCCAGGGAGTGGTCCCCCCCAGAGTGGATCTTACAAAAAAATGCCACGGGCACGTGGACACCATTGATGGTGATTGTGTGGGATTAAGGAACAGGGCACTGTTCTGAACTCTTCTCCAAAGGGTCCTTCCCATGAGGGATCTCCTGAGGTCCTTGCAAAAAGCGAGGTCTAGAGAGGTGAGAGAGAAGCCTCTGCATTGAGGTGTAACCCTCCATTTTACAGACGAGCTGAGTACCTGTGCCCCCCTAGTCCTTGCCTTCCTACAACATACGACATGCGGGGAGGATAAACATGGGTCAGACTGATGTGCCAATCTGATGATGGAGGTGAACAGGGGCCAGACTGGTGTGCCAACCCAATGGTGGAGATGCCAACCTGGTGATAGGGGGAGCATGAGTCATTCTGCCATGAGCCGGCACTTACAAAATGTCCCCAGGCAGAGCCCAACTTCCAACTCAGGGCCACCCTGGTTATTCCTAAGTCCTAGATCTAATTACAGGATGAAGACACCCCCCCCCCCCACTTTCTTCTCTGTCCAAAGCTAATCACACACCAAGAAAGAGAAGGTGCTTCTGAACATATTCCTGTCACAGCAGTAGGTCACGGCAGCGCAGACAAGATCCCCAGACGCAGAGGGTCACTGACCCCAAGCTGTGGGTGCTGCAGGAATAGACATGGACCACCTCTGTGTGAGGGCACAGTGTACAGAGTACCTGAGCACTGGAGCAGGGATCAGGCCGTTTTGGGGGAATCAGAGCTGCTGGCCTCGAGCTGGACTCTAGCTGGGAGAAGCCCAGCCAGGCCCTGGGTTAGTAGGGACTGTCCCTTACTGAGCCCTACTTTATGCTCAGGCTCAAGCCTGCAGGTGAGGAAGTGAGGGGTGCTCTGGCCCCATTTCTAGAGAAAGGCCAGGGCTCAGCACAGGGATTTGCAGGAAGCAACCCCCATCTGTCCTGAGGTTATGAAGGCTGAGCCCCGACTCTGAACCCTGGAACTCCACTGGGCTGGGCTGGATCTCTCCCATCACTGAGACCTGACTTGTCATCCCCCAGGGGGCTGACCAGACCCCTGTCACCAAGCTCCTGTCCCCAGGGTGTGTGTGTACACACAGGTTTTGGGGACCTTCCTGTAGTGGCCGCAGGACCAGAGCCAGGTCTAGTCAACAGGACTAGTTCACGCTCATTCCTTTAAGGGGCACCAGGTAGCTGGGCAGGCCAAGGGAGCTGAACCCCAGAATGCAGTCACTGTGGATGAGGTTGGGAATATAGGTGGGGCTGTGGTGTGACTAGACAGCGGGGTTGGGGAGCTCTCCTGCCATGTCAGCTCCCTCCTGGACCTTCCCCAAAGAGAGGGCACCCCCTAACTTTCCAGGGTGCTAAGTCCATCCCTGCACGTGGCCAACACCTCACTGGCACCCAGGACTCAAACTTGGCTTTGCTCTGTGCCTCTGGTTCGCAGGTGTCTCGTTTGTGGGGTGCTGCAGAATCTGGCTCATCGCCCCCAGGATGACACCAGTGAAGCCAGGCTGGCATTTCTGCTGCCACACACCTACCTTCCACGGGGGACGTCTGCAGGCGCCGGCAGATGGCTTCTGTGTCGCCGTAGGTGTCTTTGATCTTGACCACGGCCTCGGTGCCTCGCAGCTCCATGAGGCTCCGCAGCTCCTCCATCGTGCACCCGAATTCGCCCCCATGGCTGGGCTCGTGTCTTTGGTTTTTGGAGTAAAAGTCGCTATTGGTCATGTCACCCATGTCGGCTGCAGTCCCCACTTGGGGTAGGCCTGAGGGTCAGTGCTGGACAGGAGGGTGCTGGGTGATTGCTCCGTGGGGGCTGTCTTCAGCACAGCCTTAGGGGACAGTGGGGGTTCCCGGGGGCTGTCGCTGGGGCCTTGGGGGAGGGGACGGCCGAGGTGGGCTGGCGACAGTGGTGGTGAACTCCAAGGGGTATCCCCAGTTTCGGGGCGAGGTCCAGGGGCCGGGCAGGCTCAGGGCTGTAGATCCAGAAGTCTCCATTCAGTGGGGCCCATGCTGCTCCCCAGAGCCGGCATCTACATGGTCGGGGCAGTCCCACCTGCAAGAGGAAACAAGGAAGTGATGGAAGTGGCACCAATGCAGCCCCCCAAACCACCCACATGCCCAAACATGGTGGTTGGCGCATAGCGCTGCCCCTCAGAGGACAGTTCACCATGCCTGCAGTAGATGGGCATTCTACACACGGATGGGCACATTTACTGCTCCCCAAACATGCCCGTCCACTGATCTTAGCTCACTTACAATGCGGACCCCCCTTCTGCACACTGCAGTCATGTACTTCGAGGCATCGTAACTCTAAGATCTCAGAGATAATAGATTCCCTGCGTCTGCACAGACCATCTCATCCAGCTACACTGTCCCCCAAGAAAGTCATGGACAGCCCAAGCATATACAAAGAGGGGAGCAGTGCCCAACCTCCACACAAAGGGTTCCATACCCTGTCTTCTGCATCTATCCACATGCCCAGCTTTTCTCTCTCCCACTTGGTGTAGGAGAAAGTGGCTCTGTAGCCCCAATTATTGTCCCTCAAGATATACTGGGCTGACCAGAGGGGTCTTCTTCTCTCATGCATATTTATGCAGAATCCCCTCAGCTCAAGCCGAATGAGCTCATACCCACAGAGCCTCACCTGGCCCCTGGGCCCCCACAGTGTTGTGCCAAGGCAGCCGCCGCCACGTCAGTCCTAGGGGCTGGCTGGGACAGGAGGCAGCACCTGCCTGCCTCTCCTCAGAGCCCGCCACCCTTACAGGAACGCGGCGTCTGCAGCGCTGCCAGGGAGAATCCAATCCACCCGACACCTAACACCCTAACACTGAGGCCAAGGCCCTGGCAAGCATTGGGTGACAAAGGGCCCCTGCTGAGCTCAGCTTGGTCTGGCACAGGGACTGGCTCTGCCCTACTGTCATGGCTAACTGACCATCCTAGGTCCAGAGTAAAGAGGGGCCCAGGGGGAGAGGGTGGGAGATAGGCCCAAGCTCTTCCCAGAAGTCCAACTCCTTTCTGTCCTCTGTCTTTGGTGATTGTTTTCCTCTAACAGACTTGACTCTGAAAGATTCATATCTCTCAGAATTCACTGCTTACTGTCCCTCCCCATCCTCTAGTGAACAAACGTGCCCTCCTTTCTCTCTAGAGTTGAGACTGGCCAGTGGGAAGGTGCCCATGATGGTAGAGAAGGTCTTATGTGTCTGGAATCAAAGCACAGGTTCGAATCTCAGCTCTCCACCTTCCTGGTGGTGGGATCATAGGCATGTCCCTTTTCAGGCTGCTGAGTCAGAGTCTTCTGGGACCAGGCCAGAGGGCGCTGGAGCACAGAAGGAAGAGGCTGCATGCAGCAGGAAGCCTGAGATTCTACTGGGAACCACAGAACATAAATAGGATCGGGTTGATACAGGAGGGTCTGGAGATAGAGGGTGCAATAAAGGGGATGGCTAGTAGGGGATCATGACTCAGGAACGCTCAGGTTCTTTTGCCATTGAGCACATGTACTGATCCTTTAGTGCTGACCCCTAAGGGGTACTCCTGGGAGAAGCTCTTGAGATTGGGGCCCAGTGCCCTTCATGGAGCCTGCTGTGGTCCTGGTCTGTTAAAGGCATATAGAAGAGTTTCTATATGCATGCAGATTTTTCCTCTTCTGAGCTCAAGAGGAGAAAATGCCACTTTAGGTTTTTCTGTTGTTGTTTATTTATTTTGATTTTTGGGCCACATCGGATGATGCTTAGGGGTTACCCCTGGCTATGTGCTAAGAAATTGCTCCTGGCTTGGAGGACCATATGGGACTCTGGGGGATCCAACCGCGTCCATTGTGGGTCAGCCATGTGCAAGGAAAATATCCTACCACTGCGCCAACACTCTGGCCCCTACTTTAATTTTATTATAACAAAAAGAAAAGAGAAGCAGAAATTATTTGATGTAAACGCAGAGGAATGGATGTAACCTCCTTCACCACTAAGGTGATCACCAACCTACACAGCCCCCTTAATGAGCAAAAAGATCTCTCATGGTAAAAGAGAGATGAGGTCCTGGACCCAAGATTACCGGGAGTGGGGATGGAGCTGGGACTTGAACTGGGCTCAGTTGGACTGAGACACCCTTAGAAACTCAGTCAGGATCCTGGGCGACTGTCTCGCCTCACTCTAGGGATGCTCAAATGAAGTGCCGCCAATGAAAGGAAGCGCTTAGCAAGCCACAGGGACTTTGTCAAGCCGAGGTGCTGTTTTCTACCTGTGGCAGAGTTTCCAGGCACTGATAATTGTATCTCTGACAGCACGAGCCAGGAGAATCATTAACAGTGATTATATTTGTGACAGCAAGAGCAGGCATGAGTTAATGGGGCTACTGGAGATTTTAATGACTGTTGTGTTAAGATGAAAAATGATCTTCTACCATCTCTTCATCTGTCGATTCTTCCATGCATCAGCCTCACTGCCTGTCCATCCAGCCACCCCATAATTGTGTTTGACCTCATCTCTGTGTCAGTCACAGAATAATCCAGATCTGGTCTCTGACTCTCCCAATTGGTGACAGCTAGGATGAGAGATGGGTCCCTGAGTGGTTTCTCTAACTTGATGGGTTTGGCATGGCCAAGCTTCCCAGGAACTACAGGTACTTGAACAGGAAGATTTTTGTCTGGCTCAAGAGAGCAGGAAGGATCATTCCACGAAGCGACAGCTAAGCAGAATGTACTGAACATGGGCGAGACGGAAATGTGCCCATTTCCACATGCCCGAGGATATGAGGAGGCTCCTGGAAGCCTGAGAAGTTGAAAGTGAATCTGGGGCAGAAAAGGCTGGGAAGCCAGATCAAGGCCCCTGGGAACTTGACCTTCCTTCCTCCAGATTCCCCCACCATTGCCTCTCCTCTGGGGAAGCCTGTCTCTGCTGCCCAGTTTCTGTATCTCAGGAGTGTGCGTGGAAGCGACCCTGGTTTTGGGGGACTGGCATTTCCCTCTATACTACTGAGCTCTCTTGTATTTTGATCTGGTAGTGTGATGCACTGGGGTCCAGATATGGAGTCCCACAAATGACATTCTGACAGGAAGGGGGCCCTAACTGTGGGGCGAAATCCATCACTGCCTGTCTGACCCCACACAAAAGGCACCTACTCATTGCAGTGTATGTTCCTGATTTCCCAGGCTTTCCAGATTTCCCAGTTGGGTATGAGTGCCTGATTCCTGGTCCTAATGCATCTGAACCCCCCATCAGCCTGCCTGCTTCAGGAGCTAGAGTCTTGCATGGGTGGTGGCCATGTCCACATTCTATCTCTGGTGCTGCCTAGGACCCAGAGGTCCCAATCAATGCTGGGGAGTGAATTAACATCTGTCTAGTCCTTGGGACCCAACCCACGTCTAGGGAACAGGGCTCCATCTCCATGTCCTCCTCTCTCCAATGGGCACTTTCTTGGCTTGTGTATGGGGCCAGGTATGAGGTGTGATAGCCTCAGAACCTGCAGCCACATTTCTTCTCATGGCCAAGATTCTGAGTTTTCCCAGTGGGCTGGAACTGGGCTGATGGCTGACACCCTATCCTGGCTGTCGCTCTGAAATGCCTCATGCACCCCAACTCCATAGTGGAAAGGGTTCTTCCAGCTGTGTCCTAGGAGCAATCATCTCATTCCTCTGGGCCTCCTTACCTGCTGAGACCCCACAAGTAGGCTCTGGGCTTGTGGCTGCCGGACTTAAGGAAACAATGCAGTGTTGGGCTCTGTCCAATTTTCATCTCTTCTGACCCAAAGCTCTTTCCTCCTGTACAAGAAGTGGGAATCACTGCAACCAGCCTGGGAGTCCCATCATCACTATTTACATTTTGGTTTTGGCATGTTCTGAGATCCTCAGCTGTAAAGGGTCAGCCCTGGAAGCCAGAGGAGGGTCGAGGCCACTGGATTTGTGCTCTGGTTTGTCATCTGATTCGCATTTAAATAAATGGCTCTGCCATCCTCCCTTTCCACAATTCAGTTCAAGCTCCTTAATAGAACGGTTTGGCCAGAGGGAGCCTGGCAGTCAAGGAGCAGGGATGTTTTTTTATTTTTTTTTCAGAGTCCGTTTCACAAAGAAGGAATCTATCTTTTGATGGAAGGAGTTTAAAAAAACAAACAAACAAGACAAACAAATAAAAACCCAACCCAACAACAAACCTAACTTAAAGCTTTTCAGCTCCTGAGTGGAGCCTGTACCAGCAAATGGAGGGAGGCCCCGAGGCCCAGCTGCAGGGTGCGTAAATTCACAGGCAGTGAGGTTGAAAGTTACTTCATTCCCCTGAAGGACCGACATGGGAAGGGAAGGAGAGACTAGGATTGACTGGGCCACTCACCAGTTTTGTGACTTGGCTGAGGCTCTGAGCCCTCCAGTACCATCTACTGAAATCTCTTCCCCCATAGTTGCCAGCTGGCAGTTAGGGGGTCCTCCCAGGACTAGACAGAGGGCTTCATTCCTCTCCTTCATCCTGACACTTACGAACCTGTCTTCTTAGGAACTGTCTTGCATTTTTGGGGGGGTGGGTGGGGGCACACCCAGTAGTGCTCAGGTGTTACTCCTGGCTCTGTGCTCAGAAATTACTCCTGGCAGGCTCAGGGGACCATATGGGATGCCGGGGATCAAACCCAGGTCTGTCCTGGGTTGGTTGCATGCAAAGCAAACACCCTACCGCTGTGCTATTTCTTTGGCCCTAGGAACTGACTTGAACCTTTCTGTTTTGCCACACTGGGCCCTCCTGTTGGCTCTCCCAGAGTGTGTCCCTCTTGGGTGACAGTGATGGGTTGCACCCTCCCAGACCTTCTAATGCATCTGCTTCCTCTCTGCTGTTCCAGCTTTGGCTCCTTTGTCCCCTGTAGTTGTTCTTAATTCTCTGTCCTGCAAACAAGTCCTGCTCTTTCATTGGAATCTCCTCTGGCTGAGATGGGCAGACTCAGGATCTTCTGCAGCCTGGATGGCAGCCAGGGGCTTGTCCACAGAGAGGCTGAGGGCTGTCTCAGGGTCCCAGGAGACAGGCCCTGTGTGGATGCCACACCCATGCCCGTCTGATATGGAGCCCAAGGGGGCCTGTGAGCATGGCACGCGTGCCTGGGCAGAGCTGATAGCGACAATCCCAGCCAAGGAGGAGCCAAGATGAAGACCTCAGAAGCAAATTCCCAGCTATTTTTAGAAAACTCCTATCCTGTGAAGCAGAAGAGGAAAAGCTAAAAAGGAAAGGAAAAAAACCTGACAAAATCCTGCTGAGCTGCCTGGAGCGGCCTCGCAGGCAGACGGTCTCGGCAGGGCAGAGGCGGCTGCCAGGAAGCCTGGGGCTCTGGGGGGGGGGCTTAGGGGTGTTCAATCATTGTGCCCACCAGGGTCCATGCCCTAAATTGACCCCTGTTCCTCCGCAGAGGGGTTGCTGATGTATTTCTGGCATGAAAATAAACCGATTTCTGGTCCTTAAGGCATCACACACACCCATTTATGCACTTGTCTAACTGTTCAATTTGTCCATCCATCATCCATCCATCTATCCATCCATCCATCAACTCAATTGTCCACCTGCCTAACCACTTGCTTAGTCATCTGTCCTACCTTCTTTCCTTTTCTCTCTCCTCCTTTCTTCCTTCCATCCTTCCTTCCTCCCTTTCTTTCTTCCTATTCCCTCCCTCCCTTTCCTTTTTCCTTCCCTTTCTCCCTCCTTCCTTTCTTCCTTCTTTCCTGTTTCCCTCTATCCCTCTTTCCTTCCTTTCTTCTTTCATTTTTCCTTCCCTCTCTCCCTCCCTTCCTTTCCTTCCCTCTCTCCTTCCCTCCTTCCTTCCTTTCTCCCTCCTTCCTTCCTTTTCACTCCCTCCCTTCTTCCTTCCTTCCTTCCTTCTTTCCCTCCCTCCTTCCTTCCTTCCTTCCTCCCTTCCTCCCTCCCTTCCTTCTTCCTTCCTTTCCTCCTTCCTTCCTTCCTTCCTTCCTTCCTTCCTTCCTTCCTTCCTTCCTTCCTTCCTTCCTTCCTTCCTCCTTCCTTCCTTCCTTCCCTCCCTCCTCTCCCTCCCTCCCTCCCTTCCTCCCTCCCTCCCTCCCTCTCACCCATACCACTAGTTTTCCCATTTAACCTCTGCCCTCCTATCTGTGCATCTATCATTCTTCCATCCATCTACCCAATAAACATTAGGAGGTCGTTCCAACCTTGCCTGGACACGAAGATCTGTGAAGAGCAGGTAGCCACTTGCTGTAGAACACTCTCCCCACTGCCTAGCCCTCTCATCAGAATCTATAGTCTGACAGAAACCCAGTTCTTGGTGTGGATTCTGGCAGGATGACCCAGATCTCAGTCTGGCACCATGAGCACTGGGTCCCAAGCCTGACTCAAATACAGTTTTCTGAGAGTTGCTGAGCTCCAATTTTCTGGTGGCATATTTGTCCCCATCGGACAGGAGTGAAAGGGGGGACTCAGAGAGGCTGTGAATGAGGTCACACAACTAGAACTTGACTTGCTTCAAACACTTGAGCTGTGTTCAAAGCTTCTGCCTCTCCTGTGTCCCTACTGCCCTTCCCACTCACCCTGGCTTTGGGCCACTTCCTCCAGCTCATGCTTCAGTTTTTTCCCTTTACCCAGTGGGCAAAGCAAAACAGGCAACACCAGCACAATTCAGGGACCTCCCACAACCTTCTGGTCCCTCTCTGGCACTTGCTCTTTCCTGCACTTTCTGGCAGCCTTGTCACCCCAGCAGGAATGGCCATCCAGACATGGGCCACATCCTGCCTGGGTGGAGGCTGCAGGGTGGAGAGAGGCCAGAGATCATGGTCAGAAGATGATTTTCACCATGTCTGGCCACACTGGGGCCTTGCCAGCATCTCCAGCCTTCCCAGAGCTTTCCATTCCACATCCTCCTGCTTTAGAAATGTCTTTGAGAAGACCTTGGAGGATTTGCTAATGAAATTCAAATAGCCTACTTGGTCCCTGGTGGATGGAAGCAGGAAAGGATGGTTGAGGTGAAATACAGGGGGAGCAGTACATATGACAACAGATATGCTTCCTATGACCCTGTCACTGCAAACACACATGTCTATCTCCAAGCACGAAACACATGGCATTGCTAACGTGTATCACCTGTCTCTGCAAGTACACATGTCTATGCTCCATACATGCAATACACACCATTGTTAACATACATAATTCCTATGATCCATGCTTTACGTCCCTGATAGCACATGCGCATAATGTTCTGCACACATTACACAAGTCATTGCTAACATACATGCATCTATGTTCCACACCTCATACCTGTCGTCATCACACCTGATCCCTCAAAACGAAGCTTCACATGAAAATGGTTAGCACTGCATTTCATGGAAGAGGAAAAGAGAAAGAGGACAAGGATGGCTAGGAAACAGAAGGGCTGGCTCCTCTTACGGTGAAGGCTCTGTGCCCTCTCGGGAGCAGCAGAAGGCTCTGCTCTTGGGGTGCCCCCCCCACACCAGCAGGAGAGCTGCAGAGTCCTTGGGCTTCACTCTGACCTGCAGAGTGGGGTGTGGGGAGCCGTCTCTGGGGACAAAGTGCTGACAGATCAATGGAGGTGGCTGCCGTCAGGGAACCTGAGAAGGGCCTGGCCCCTCTTGCCCGAAGGCTGACCAGTGATGGCTGGATAAGCACTGTCCACGGAGCTCGGCGCTGATTGACACTCTGGGAGGACAAAGGCACAGGCAGGGGTTCCCACTGGGCGCTGTCCACAGTGCGGTGCTGACCGAGGTGCAGAAAGCCCAGGTATGCTGGAGCTGTCCAGCACTTGGTGCTGAAACAGAACCCTACGAGCAGCCACAGCGACGCGGGGTGAGGCTCCCCAAAAGGCCGAGCATGGGGGAAATGGGGCCATATGCAGGAGCTGAGCAGGCCTGGGGAGCCTTGTAATCGCTGCTGACGCCAGACGCTGGATTCTCAGGCCACGGGAAGTCCCGCTAGGCTGGCGTGAGCCAAGCAAATGTCATTATGCAAAAGGTCACTCAGGGCCGTGTAGACAGACTCCGGGGCTGCCTGTCAGTGATGCCAGAACCCACCAGACAGAACCCATCCCTTTCCCACGGTAATTTCCTACCCGCTCCTCTGGGGACCGTGGCTAAGTGGTGTCATCTCAGTCGAACCAAGCAGACTGGGGAAGAAAATACATTCACGCGGGGCCAACGACTGAGACTAAATTGGGACATTGCTTCTGAATAGCTGAATGCGTCCTTTAGGGGCTGTTGGAGAGAAACAAGAGGCTCAGGCCCAGAGCAAGGCATTGTGTGTAGTCCATGCAGAGACCAGGCTGAAGAAGTCTGTGGAATGGGGTGGTAAGTTGGAGGCAGGAGAGAAGTGGAAGAAGGCAGTGGAGTACAGGATCTGGTTGGGTGTGGGAAGTGTATGTGGGGGCTTCCTCACCCCATGGCCAGCAAAGTTACCTCTGATCAGAGCTCATGCCACCTCCCAGATTGTCCCTCAGGAATAGCCAGAGATCTCAGCCAGGCCTTAACTTGTCCTCAGAGCCAGAGATGACACACAGTAGGAGGCAGAGGAAGAGCTGAAGCAGGAACTGGATTTGTCCCCCCCTGTAGTGGCCCAGTCCCCATGGGCAAGGTGGACCCAGCATGTGTTTCCCCATTTTTTGTTTTTGGGTCACACCTGGAGGTGCTCAGGGGTTACTCCTGACTCTGCTCAGAAATTGCTCCTGGCAGGCTTGGAGGACCACATGGGATACTGGGAATTGAACCGGGATCTGTTCATGGTTGGCTGCGTGCAAAACAAATTCCCTACTGCTGCGCTATCGCTCCGGCCCCAAGCATGTGCTTTTAAGAAAGTCCCCCATGTTAGGATTACTTGGGGGTGGCTGAAATGTAGACACCACCTCCCCAGCTACATATGTGCAGAGAGGAGGAAGGACATGGGGCTGGAGATCTGCAGCAAGAGGATTTGAGCAGGAAGAGATCTGCAGAAAGAGGGGGCACTCCCAGTCCACCCTGCACCCCTGTCCTGCTCTTCTGGACCAGCCCCCCCCCCCATGTCAGTTCCTGCAAGTTCTACAGCTGCATCTCTTAGCTCCTTCTGGTCATTCCCATATCTTCTCATCTCCATGTCCTGACCCTACCCCTGGCATTTTTTCCCTTGATCTGTGACTTCCTCCACTTATGCTCGGGGAGCAGACACACTTTGCTTCTCCTGGAAAGCTCCCCTACTGCTTATACCCTTGATCCTGAGGTCAAGAACTGACTTCCACCCCATCTCTACCCCCCAGCGCCAAGTCCCCTTTGAGTGGGCTCCAGACTCTGACTCCCCTTCATGCTTCCCTAAAAGACTCTCATGTCACTGGTGGCATCTGAAGCAGCCCCAAATTCAGCTGGGCTGGGTCCAAAGGAAGCAGAATTCAGGCTCACCCCGCCAGGCCCCTTCTGCCTACTCCTAGGGAGCCCCTCACCTGCCCTTCACTGCCCCCTGGAGGGTGTTGGTGGTGATGGACACTTGTTGTGGGGGGCTTTCCTGCATCTAAGGCTGAAGGAGGATCTGGGTAGGACCCCAGAGGCCACAAAGGGAAGCCCTCAGAGACTACTGGGTTGATAAGCAGTGGGGTACCCCAGTCAGTGGCTGCTCAAATTACTACCAGCTACCCCCAAGTTCCAGTGCTTCTTCTCGAAGGCCAGGGTGTTACAAGCCCATACTGCTAACTCTGCCCTATGGTCTACACCAGTTCCCCCAGGAATACAAACCTTGACACAGCCCCACAGCTAATGTCTACCATCAAGTCCCCTTTAATTATTATTCTTGGTCACTGCTCTCCATTCAGTGTGGTGACTGGTTTCAGATTCTGCAACCCCTAAGAGCCAGGGGGTACTGCCAGCTTGCCTTCCTTTCTCCACCCTGGCTGTGAACATATGGAGAACAGGTCCTCCTTGTCCCCAAGCCCAGGCAGTCTTCAACTCCTGCTGGTCCTTGATAGGGAAGGTGCAGGAGGCAGCAATCCCAAGGACCCAGCTGCATCTGGAAGCTGGGACTGGCTGGCTCTATGGTGGAGAGCATGGAGGCTGAGAGAGGCCAGGTAGCTACCAACAGCCTTGCTGGCACTCGTGTGAGCCCTGGGAAGTTCCTGATACCCAGTTCAGATGGGCACAGTGGTTGGATCAGTATCAGAACTGGTTGTGCTCATAGCCTCATCCCCTTCCCAGAGACTAAGCAGCCCTGAGCAGGGGCCAGTTGGGAGATGCTCCTACAACTGTTCATCACATGAGCAAGGCCACATTTCATGCTATCCCTGGGGTGAGGACCATGGAAGATCCTCCATCTGCCAAGGCCAGAGCTCAGGTCATGATGCCCTATTTGAAGTTGGGGGCAAGTCTAGACTCATCTCAGGCACAAGAAGAGGGGCCATGGATTCCAGACATTTTACCTCGCAGGTGTCCATGCTCACACCTAGTGGGTCGCACTCTGGCCAACATCAGCCCAGCTGTTCTCCTGACTTGGCCCAGCTGGACCGGCCTCTGCAGAGCTGAGCGGAGCTGCTGGCACCTCGAACAGATGGAGACACTGCTAAAAATACCACCCAGCCTGCAGCCGAGAGTGAGGCCGGTGACAGAGGGGGTGTGGGTGTGGGTGGGGGCTGCGAAGAGCGAGGCTCACAGCCATCTGTACAGAGACAGATGCGGGCATAGCCTCTTTGGGGACGTCACTTGGGGACCCCAGCCCCGCTGAGGGGAATATCAAGTCCTGGGTTTGTTGTGAGGCTATAAGGTCTGGGATGAATAAAAGTAACGAGGATGTGGTGGGTATACTGCCAAGATTCTCTTGCTCCCCACTTATGCCTCCCTGCAGATGACTGGGAGTCCCCTGGCTGGAAGACTTGTTTCTTGGCCTCACTCCAATGCAGGTCACTTGTTTCTGGGCCACCCCAATGAAGGTCGCTCACCCTTTGCAACACCTTCATGGGGCCCACTCATCCCAGTGGGGTCCTCCCATGCTTCAGGTGACTTGGGTCAGTCACATGTACAGTGGACAGGACACTTGCTTTGCCTGTGGCTGATCCAGATTCAATCCTTGGCATTCCTTACAATCGCTTGTGCCCCACTAAGAGTAATTCCTGAGGTAGAGGTAGGCGTAAACCCTGAGCATTGCTAGCTGTGGCCCCCAAACACAAAAAACTACAACAAAAACAACAAGACAACCAACAGAAGCTGAGGCCACTTCCCCCAGAATTTCTTTGAACCCCATTTCCCCGGTCTGCACCAGGGTCAGTGGGGCCTGACTGTGGATTGGACATCAGGAGCTGGAGGAGATGTCCAGATGTCATGGGGAAGTCTTGCTCTCTCTAGCACTCTGGTGTAGATGGCTGCAACTCTGATATGGGCTTGGGGTCCCTCTCTTGCAGGGCACAATTATCAGTCTAAGTGAGCGAGACCCCCGGAGGGATGCATGGATGCTTCAGGACTAAGCCCCTTCTCGACCCCCATAATTTTCCAGGGTGGGATCAGTCCCCTGCATCCCTGGATGGTTTTCTACTGAAATCCAACCTTGAGCTCTTAGTGGCCCAAATTTCTGCACTGCCCAAGGACTTTCCCACCATGGTGCCAAGACAGATGTGCTTGCAGGCTCACTCCCTTCTATATAAATCTCTATCAAGACAGCTGGTTCCAACATCTCTCTAGCTGGAGTTGGAATTTTCTTCTTGCTCTTTATTTTGGGGGGATTGTTTTGGGGCCACACCTAGCTGTGCTTAGGGGTTCTCCTGGCACAGAAGTCAGGGATCATACTTTACAGTGCTCAGGGGGGCTTTATGAGAAATGGGGGAATCAAACTTGGGTCAGTCACATGCAAGTCAAGTGCCTTAACCTCTGTGCTCTTGCTATGCCCTTTCTTGCTTTTTCTATTGTTTTGTTGTTGTTGATCGGTTTTCTCTGACCTATGCTCATGTTTCCTGCACTCTTTCCCACCAAAAGTGAATTGATGGTTATGTGTGCTTATATTCATGTATGGGTGAATGTGTCACATGTACATACATGGGTGCATAAACATTCATGCGCACATGGGTATGTGTGCCCACAAGGCAGAGAGCATGCACAACTGCATGTTAAGCTGGATGGAGCACAGTGGGACTGTGTACGGGGTGTGAGCTCTGGTAGGGGTGCAGGTAGCAATATGTACATGTATGTAGATGCTTCTGAAAGAAAGCCCGAGACACACTGCCTGAAAGTTAGGCCCCATCAAGGAGTTTTCTAACTTCCTTGAGGCTGACTTTGGTTTCCACTGGGGAAAGTGGTGGGTGTGAGCTGGGCTCATGGAGACCGTGAAATAGTCTAGGCACTTGGTCACTGTTTCCAGGTTATCTTTAGGACAGCCCTGACTCTCTGATCCCCCAAACTGTGCCAGCTGATGTTACTTCTGGGAAACCTACTGCATCACTCTGGGGGTATCCATGTCATGAGGAAGGACACTGAGGCCTGATCTGGGGGGTCTGCAGGACTAGGTGGGGGCTCAGAATTGTGAGGGAATATATAGATTGGGGGTCACCCCCAAGTGGACAGGCCTGGCTCAGGGGTCTGTCATTCACTGCTCCCACTCTCACCATCTTCAGTTTCTTCATCTGTGAGTGAAGGTCACTTCAGTGAACTATAGAAACCTTCAAGGTTTCCTGACTGCAGCCCATCTAGAGTGCTGGTCAGGGCTCAAAGAAGGAGCCCCTTTGGTCCTTGAACTTCTTACCCCAGTACCCTGATATTAACACAGAGATTAGTGTGCAGGGGTGTGGGATGTCTTGTCCTACAAAGAAACCAACCCAGAGAGCCAGGAGGTATCTCCAATGGCTGATGTGGGAGATATAGGTTTGACCCCTCAGCACTGCACTGTCCCCTAAGCACTGCTGGGAGTGACCCCCAAGCACAACCTGATGTGGCCCCAAAACTCCAAACAAACACAAATCCCCAAACCAGGTCAGAGCTGCCTTGTGGGCATAACATGGCTGCCAGAAGGTGGAGGGACTCCAATGCACCTTGCAGAGCCCAGCTGTCCAGGATGCCCTGATCCCTCCTAGGCTTGAATTTAGTGCCCACAAGGGCACAGGACTGTCCATCAACTTCAGCCTTCCCAGAACTCCTGACAGATGTGGCTGCACGGGCTGGAGGAAGAAGGACCATAGGAACCTGAGACTCCAGGGAGAACACAGAATTGCCATGACAAAGGCTCCTGCAGTGCTCCCAAGAGGCAGAGAGCACCAGAGTGCAAACCCAGCCCTCTAGGAAACATGCCCATCTGTGTGGAGGGAAGAATTCCTAGCGTGGTCCAGGAGATGGTTCAGAGGAGGTGACAGTGGCGCTCCAGATAACAACCCAAACCAGCACAGCAGTGGGAGAAACATCAGCATAGCAGAGACCACCAAGACGATCCCCACCAGGAACCCTTAGTTTCAGCTTTATCTGTCACCTGTCCTGTGATAGACCATTGGGATCTGCACTAGGCTGAGCTGCTCCAGCCTCTGCTCTTGCCCTGTTTATTTTATCCTAGTCCCCAGGGCAGGAAGCATGAGAGGAAAGTTCTAGGTGAATGAGCAGATATGGGCTTGGGGTGGGGAGGCCCTGGAGTGCACCAACTCCATCTACCTACACCCCCTCAATGGTCTCTGCTGCATCTGCTGCTGGCAGGAGCCAGTCAGGATGCCCATCCACCTGCAGGCAGGGATGGAGGTGGAAGGCAGCTCCTTCCTGGTCTGAAAGAAGTTGCTGGAAAGATCTGGGAGTGGTCAGGCCTGCTGGGAGAAATAGGTGGCCATCACATCTCTTCACTCCTAAAGGCATCTTTGTCTCTGCCAGGGTTCCTGGACATGCCCTGGTTGCTCTGCAGCCTGCCCTGGAGAGCAGGTGCTCTTTGGGAAAGAAGGTTCAAGGGACAGTGATTTGCTGGACAGAAGTTCTGAGCACTGGTTCCAGGGGTGGCAGGAGACATCTGGGGTGAGACATGGAAGTCTCAGGTTCATGCTTTGCCCCCTCCAACCCTCACTGTCCAACACACCTTCTACATGTCCATCTCCACCCAGTCCCCACCCAGTCCCCACTCAGACCCTACAGCTAGCTTGTCTCTTCTCTGCCAAACTCAGGGTAGAGACAGGAGCTCTCCAGAAAACCACCCCTTGTTTATGCTTTGACAAAAGCATCACCCAAGGGGGCTGTAGCGATAGCGCAATGATAGGGCGTCTGTCTTGCATGAGGCTGACCCAGGATGGACCTCGGTTTGATCCCTGGCATCCCATATGGTCCCCCAAACCAGGAGCAATTTCTGAGCGCATCGCCAGGAGTAACCCCTGAGTGTAACCAGGTGTGGCCCCAAAACAAAACAAAACAAAAATAGCATCACTCCAGAATGGTGAGATCTTTTTGCCAGTGGTGTCTGGTCTTCCCCCCACAGACAGCCATGGGTCAGGCCAACTGCCTGTGTCTCACTTCACTTTCATGATGGCTGCTGTGGGCCTGTGGATGGATGTGCCATATCCTAGGAGGAAGAGGATACAGACTGGTCACCCCCCAAAAAAGGGCTCTGCTTCCTTCTCTCCCTCACAGCCATGCACCTCTTCCACCTACACTATCATCTCAGGGCTATATCCACCCAGGAGAGAAATGTCCCTCCTGTACCCAAACAGTGCCCTTGAGGCTGGGTTCTTCTCTACATGCTGCTGAGGATTAGGGGTCAGAGGTGAGGGGCCAGGCCTTAGGAAGAGGGTACAGGCATGAGGGCAGGAGGGTGGGACACCTCAAGGCAGATGAATAGATGAAAACCTGGAAAGGTCACATGGGCATGCAGGGGTGGGTTTACATGGGGGCTTTTTTAGTGCCTTGGTGTCCCCAGTGGGGGGCTCTGGGCTTTCCTGAGGACAGGGACCAGGAGAGGGGTAGGGCTCTGAGCTGGCCTTTGGGTAACCAAGGGCTGTGGGCTTCCAGGAAGAGGTGCCAGCATATGGAGTGGGGAGTTCCAGTTTCCTCTGCACCAGACAAGGCTCCCACCTGAAGCTCAGGTGCTTCCATTTTTTTTCCTGAAGTGGCCATGTGGCACCCCTCTCCTGGCCTCCAACCTGGACCACAAGGGCAGGCCACCAATGAGGTGCAGCTGTGCCCCCACATCTGAGCCTCTGAGCTGAAATCTCATTGCCAAGCATCCCAGATAGCCCAGCATGAGTGTCAGTGTAACTGATGTGGCCCAGCCTGGGTGGGCAGCAGGTCTGATGTGCAAGTCTCAGACCTGGCAGGAAATGGGGGATCCTTTGCAGAAGGAGAGGCTGAGAGTAGGGAGGGAAGGTCAGAGAGTGGTGACAGTAGGACAGTGTGGCTTCAGGGGCAGTGATATAGGCATGCCTGTTTCACAGATGGGGAAACTGAGGCTCAGAGTCAGGATGCCTCTATTTGAGACCAACTACTGGAGGCTGAGGCTTCCACTTTGAGCCCCACTCTAGGTCCTGGGGACTCTACAGCTGCAGGTTTCTCCTCGCCTGCTCTATATGAAGGGACCAAGGTCCCCAGGACACTGGTATCTGACACTCTGCTCATCACCCCTTCTGTGTCCAACCCCTGTACTGCCCACAGTCCTGGGGACCAGCCAGGGGAGGCATGTGGGCGCCAATGACCATGTATGTCTATGCATATGTGAGCATGGATGTGGTCATGAGCCTATGCATGATTGCGTCCATATGCATATCCACATCCATGAATGTGTCTGAGCTTGTATGCATGCCTGGATACATCTGTATGTGTGTGTGTGTTGGCGTGAGTCATAGTATGTGTTTGTGTGTCCACATGTGCTGGTGTGTGAGCACATACCCTTGCATGCATGCGTGTGTGTGTGTGTGTGTGTGTGTGTGTGTGTGTGTGTGTGCGTTACAGGGGTGTCTGCTCTGGGGAAGGCGGTGAGTGAGGGAAAGCGGAGAAAGGCTGAAAGTCTGAGGCACTGGAGAGGCCGGGGGTGGAGGCGGGGTGGGGAGAAGGGAAGAGAAACAGGCAGATTCCAAAAGTGAGGGAGTCAGGGGAAGACAGGGATAGAAGAGGGAGTAGACAGAGGTGTGAAAGCCCAGATCATAGGCCAGGGGTGCTGGACCACAGCCCAGGGGCATCCTTTGGTGCTGGCCTTTGCACATTGTCCAGAAGCTGAAACTTAACCTGGGATGGGGGGAGGGTGATGAGGCTGGACCAGTCCGTGTGTGGGAGGAAAGATCTTGCCCCATGGGTGCCCCAATTCCCTGGCCACCCAGTGAAGCTCCAGAGCACTGCAGGAGCCCTGGGGTGGGTACCCCAGACCAGGTTCAAGGGCTGCGCCAAGGTCGCCGGAACTGGCGGTATGCTCTGGGCTCGGCGCTGTCCGCCCTCACATCCCGGTTATTTTGGGAGCCGAGCAGCCAGAACCCAACCCTCCTCCCTGTTCACGGGCCAGTGGCTGCTGCCTCAGAAGATTCTCTCAAGGAAAATGCCTCCCTGAAAGCCAAAGTCGCTTCTGGCAGAGGCCCCCCACCTCCCAGGAGAGTGCTTGGCTTGCCTGGGTCCAGGGCCAAGTTCTGCTCCAGCTCCGAATGGAGGCTTGGGGCATCAAATCTGTTCAGGGGGCACCTGGCCTCGGGGGGGGCACTTTCACTCTGTCTCCTGCTTAAGGGCACCCCACTTACAGGAGGCCTCTGGGGCAGAGGAGAGGATGATGGTTTGGTTTACTGAGCGCCTAGAAGAGAGGCACCTGCTGAGGCAGACCAAGGCTGACTTCTGCTCTGTTCTCTGACTGGCTCCAGGCCACGGCTCCAGCCTCATTCTCACTCCAAGGTTCAGTTTCTTCCCTCTGTGAAATGGGGTTGACCAGCCAAGTTGACCTCGACTTGGAGGAGAGGCAGAGTGTGACATGGGTCAATAGAACATAGAGTCACGTAGCTGTCATGACCTAACTAGCCGCACCCTATACAGCCAGGTGAAGAAACGTTAGGCACTGGAATAGGACAGAGGTGAGGAATATTGCTGCTTTGTGTTGGGTAATCATGGATGATGGCTCAACTCTGGAGATTTTTGAAGATTCTGGGGATGATAGGGATGCTCCAGAAATCAAGGTCCAAGGTCAGATTCTCAGGGACACTGATGAATGAATTCCCACAGGGAAGTGGAGGAAAGGGGTCCAGACACAGGTGTCTCCCATGGGACATAGGACAGGGGTCCCCATGTGTGCCACATAGCACAGACCGATGCCTGTCTCCACCTATCGGCTCGCCACCCTCACCAGATCATCTGGACTATAGTGATCTTTCACCTCAGAGTCTGTTTCTTCTCTGCCAAACCTTTCAGTTCTGGCAAGGGGGTGGTAGGGTGGTGGATTTTCCTCTTTTAGGAGCAGGTCTGATGTTGGGCCTTTTTTTAAATCAACATTTTTTGGGAGGTGGCCCACCTGGCAGTGCTCAGGTATTACTCCTGGCAGGCTCGGGGGTGGGGGGACCATATGGGATGCTGGGGCTTGAACCTGGGTCAGCTATGTGCAAGGCAAATGCTTACCTGCTGTGCTATTGCTCTGGGCCCTATTTTGTCAACTTTCTGACCATGTTTAAATCTGCCCAAGAAACAGCGAACTACGGGAACCATTTCCCAAAGCACAGCTCAGTGCATTAAACTCGTGCCACTATAGCACCAACTCCCAACTTTGTCATCTTTCCAGACTCAAAGATCATTTCTATGTGCCTGTCTTCCCAAACCCTGGCAGCCCACTGCCAACTTCCTATTTCTGAGACTATGACTTGGCCAGGAGCCTTGCATATGTGGCCTGAATAGTGTCTTAAGTGTTGGCCTCATTTCATAGTGTACAACACACCCACAGGTCTATTCCCTGTGTATCAGGAATCCGAGTATCTTCCTTTTTGGGGCTGAGTACTATTCCAGAGGGTACCAAGACACACACACACACACACAATATATATAGCAACACCTCTCTCATGGGAGCCAGGTTTATCTACCTTTCAGCGATTCTGCACAACACAAACTCCTCATATCTGAGTCCCTGTCTTCAATTCTTTAGGTGCCGGATTGAAATTGTTGGGTCATATGGTAATTCTAAGGATCACACTTCTTTATATTTTTAGGACTTCTAATTTCTCCTTAGCAGCCACATAATTTGACATTCCCATGGGCAGTCTTGGGGGGTCCACAATTTCTCCACATTCTTAACAATCTGTTATTGTCTGTTTTTCATCATTACCAGTCTTGGGGGACTGAAGTGGACCCATGGGGAGGTGGCTGGTTGCTTTCTCCACTGCCTGGGAGGTGGACCATGTGAGTGGGTCCTTATGGTCATTTTATGGAATGTCTATTCACATCCTCAGCATGTAGTGGGAGAGAACTGTTCCTTGTCTTAACAGTCATATGGGAGGATTTACTTACATATTCTGGTTTTCAGGTATTTTTTCCTATGCCGTGGTTCTCTCAGTTCACCTGAAGGAGAATGTTCCTGATGCACCAAGATCAACCTGATTCATGTTTTTGGTTGCTATCTGCTCCCTCCTTTAGTGTCACCTCAGAAATTAGTATTCAGGGGCTGGAGTGGTGGCACAAGTGGTAAGGCATTCGCCTTGCACACGGCTAGCCTAGGACAGACCATGGTTTGCCCCCCTGCATCCCATATGGTCCCCCAAGCCAGGAGCGATTTCTGAGCACAGAGCCAGGAGTAACCCCTGAGCGTCACTGGGCATGGCCCAAAAAGGAAAAAAAAAAGAAATTAGTATTCAACTCAATGTCCTGAGAACTTTCTCCCCCATGATTTTTCTACTCAAATTGATTGTATGATGTTGGGGGGGGGGGATATCAATTATTCTCACTCTCCCAGGCCCAGGTGCTGCCAAGTGGAGAGCTGGACACCAAGAGTCATTGTTTTGTCACAATCCTGTTTCCCATGGGCAGGTCCATCAGACCAATAGATAGACACATAAACTCCTGAAGTCCTGCTGATATTGTCTTTAAAATTTTTCCTGTCCTCATGCCTCTGTTACCCAAATTATTCCCATCGTTTTCCTCTATAAGATCAGGTTCTGGGGTCAGAGAAATAGTGCAGTGGTAGGGCGTTTTTCCTGCATGCAGGGCTGACCCAGGATGGACCTGGGTTCTATTCCCTGTGTCCCATATGGTCCCCCAAGCCAGAAGTGATTTCTGAACGCATAGCCAGGAGTAACCCTTGAGCGTCATTGGATGTGGCCCAAAAAACCAAAATAATCAGGTTCTATTTTTTGGAGGGCTGTCCCTAAGAGCATGGAGGAGCTTGGGGCCTCTCCTGGTGATACTTGGCCTGGAGGTACAGTTCTGGTGTTTAGGCTCCCAGGATCAGTCTGGGACCTCATATGCACAAGCTGAGCCCTTCAGCCTCTGTGCTAGCTCCCCATTCACTGCATGGCCTCTTAGACTCAGTCCATTCCTAAAAGCAACTCTGACCTCATTGCCCATGTGCTCTTAGGGCAAAGACAAACTCCACACAACTGTCACAGCTGGGCCAACCCTAACTCAGCCTTTCCTACACCAACCCGTCTGCTCCGGCCATGCTCCCTCTCCTCTCCCAGCCTCTGCCTGGCCTACCATCACCACCAGGTTCTAACTACCATCTCTGTACCTTTCTCCTCTAGATTTAGCTCACCTCCTCAGGGACGTGATTCACCCGGATTCACTGTCCCCTGCTTCCTATAGACTCAGTTATCAGGGGTTGGATGTTACACTTGTTGGTGCAAGTGTTGGATGAGGGTTTGCTTAGGATCCCTGAGACTGGGGCTCGCACCTCATTATCTCTCTATCACAGAGCAAAATGTCTGGCACATAGAAAAGGATTTTTGAAGGGAGGTAAAGGGAAGAGAAGGATGGGGGAAGAAAGAGGACAGGAGCGGAGGGGTAGAGAAGGGGGAGGAGGTGAAGGGAAGGGATAGGAGGAGAAGGAAGGGAAGGGGAGGGGAAGGGAGGAGGAGGGGTGAAACAGAGATAGAGGAGAATGAATAAGGAGATTCTGTTCTCTGCTCCCATGGTCCTATTTATTTATTTACTTATTTATTTATTGGCTTTTGGGCCACACCTGGTGATGCTCAAGGGTTACTCCTGGCTCTGTGCTCAGAAATCCCTCCTGGTAGGCTCAGGGGACCAAATGGGATGTTGGGAATCGAATCTGGGTCCATCCTGGATCAGAGGCACCCAGCCCTACTGCAGTGCTATGTCTCCGGCCTCTGTATAGAATAATTTTGAGTATTGGATATTGAACTTTAAATTTCTCAGTTTAGTGCTTTTGAACATATATATGTATTTATGTAATGTACTGTTTTTCTATCTAATTTATGAGATGTCAATATATATATTGATTATATGTTGATTATATTATAATTTATTTTATTTTGGTTTTTGGACCACACCCTATGATGCTCAGGGGTTACTCCTAACTATGTATCCAGAAATCGCTCCTGGCTCTGGGAAGCATATGGAATGCCAAGGACCGAACTGAGGTCTGTCCTGGATCAGCCGTGTTCAAAGGCAAATGCCCTTTGCTGCACTATTGCTCTGGCTCTCCCAGGGTTCTTTCTTACTGGGGCTTTGCCTGTCCAAAGAAGCAGCAGGAGCATATGGCCCTGGTGCATGATGGGACAGACACGCTGGTGCTGCCTGTGACCCCCCAACATTCATATTATGTGGCCCTTGTGGAGTGTTTTAGACATTTCCAAATGGCCCCATCTGCACCTATGCCAGGAGGTGTGAGGCCAC